>NW_015169203.1:1961-45688 GCF_001447785.1 Gekko japonicus
CAGGAATGCTCAGGTTTCCTTCGCAGAGCATGGCTCCTTCATAGAGAATTGCTGCTGGTTGCTGCGTGCTTTTGGTGTCAGGGAGGTTGGTTTGCCTCCTGCAGGGATGAAGGGGTGAGAGGCATTGGATATTCCACAGATCCACGTCTGGCTTGGCACACTGCTTCCCGGGTAAGGCTTCCATCAGCTGGGCATGTGTCTATAATCCAGGAGGTTGGCACCATCTTTGGGCTACCGCACAGTCCAATACCATGGCACACTTATTGTACAGTCCAGCTCACAGTTATAGTCCATAGCCTTATAGATGCAGTGCAAAGCTCTTGCAGGGCAACAGCTTGCCATGGTCACCATTCTTAATGTGTTTTTTAAAAACTCCTGCCATTATGGCATTATACTATTCCTACCATCAATCAATATTGACGGTGTAATTGTGCTCAATCTGCTCAAACTGGGAGGGGGGCGTACTGAGGAGTACTTATCTTGACATCAGGAAATACAGGATAAAGCAGATGAATGATACTAATGGCCAGACACTGAAGACACAGAGGCTGCAGTCCTAAAGTCACTTTCCTGGGAGTAAGCTCCATTGGGACTTACTAATGAGTAGACTTCCTGGAGATTGCTCCCAGAGACTCCTAAATAGTAAGCTCTCAACCCTTTTAATCAGATACAGCAGTTTGGAGCAAGAGGCAAACAGTCTGTACAGCTTGGCAACCAGCACTATGTTTTCCAACTTGTGTGAGAAAGCAACACAATCCAAAGTGTGTATATGCACAAGCAAGCCCCATATATTTTGATGATACTTGCTTTCTAGGAAGTTTGCTTAGGGTTGTAGCCAGGCCCATTCAAATTTATTCAGAAACATCTGAACTGCTTTCTGAATAAGCAGCTCCCTGATCACAGCTAGTAAACAGGGTGTGAGCTGAACCAGCAGGTGTTTGAGCACCTGTACCTTAAACCATATGGCTAAAAAAAGTGAGAGAACAAGTGTAGAAGATGCATCGATATCTGGATTTTTAGAAAAAGAACTCAGGGAACAATGAAGTAGTGCCCTCCCCAAAAGATCAGGTGCATGCATTCCTACTCCACAGATCTTCATTATTGTCAGCAACTTGTGTAAGAACTTTTTAGTCTTTGCGTTGCCTAAGAAACTAGGAGTTGTTTTGTGCATCTGGCAGGGAGGATTAAATTTTACCTCTCAAAAATGTTTAGTGCTGAAGCTAAAGAGTCTTGCAAATCACAGTGACAAGTTCAGCTAGAGCAAAAAACACCACCACCACTAGTTTTACAGGTCTCTGACTGGTATTTTCATGGTTCTTCTCTAAATCACTGATGTGCCTTAGAAAGGAAAGCACAGGAGAGAAGCAAAGTGAGAAAAATAGAGAGAAGGACCCATGAATAACATTGGAGAATCTAGATAGCAGCTCTAACTATTGTACAGAAGTACAGATGGAATTCCCTTTTATTTACTGTGCAGTCCTAAGCAGAGTTACACCCTTCTTAGACCATTAAATTGAATGAGCTTAGAAGGGTGTAACTGCTCAGGATTGCACTGTGTTTCATTCCTGGGCATGCCTTAGATATTAAAAGTCCATGTTAAATGTAGAATAGGTAACACAGGCCTCGGTCACACGGAGCATTAGGCACGCTAGAGAGACGGAAGATAGGCGGATTTTCTGGGCACGATCTCACCACCACATCTGGGAAGCGTAGAGCTCCCGTGGCTCACCCGAGGCTTCACTTTGAAGATGCGCTGTAAAAAACTAGTACCTCCGAGGTACTAGTTACCGGAAACCGCGGGGCAAGGGCGGGAATCAGATCACGTTTCCGGTGTTAGCTTGTGCCATCCGGCGCCCGCACATGTCCCGTCGCGAAAAGGGGTTTTTTTTTGTCAAGCACAAGCACCCAACAGCGAATGCAAACATTTGGGTTAAAAAAAAACACAACTCCCACGGCGGCGCTTCTTTGCTGCGCCGCAGGAGTGAGGTATGATCTGCACCTCCCCCCAACCACAGGACGTCGGTGGGATGTTGGGCGGGACGTTTGATCCAGCTGCCGCGCAGTAGTTCGCTCCGGGGCAAACAGCCACACCTCCCCCCTGTGATATCCGGCCCATGTGACTGGGGCCACAAGATGTCAGTTTGCGCTCACAGAACATGGAGAATTTGATCTCAGCTTTGCAGAGAGTAAATTGAGTTGTTTATTTACTTTGAGACTGAGAAGAAGGTCTTGCTGTAGGTTCCACAGACTCTTCGATTGCACAGGTACTTCATTAGCATGCACAGTCTAGCTAGCTAATTAAAACATTTGGGGAATAAACATGAGGCTAGTTGGCAATCTTTCACTAAGATGTTTCATTCCAAAGCCTGAATGAATGTAGTGCAATGGGAACAGCCTCTTCTCCTTTTGTTTTATTCAGTATGGAGGAATATTCGTGCCTTCATGCTGCACTTGAAAGCTCATACCACAACTACCTGAATACACTGTAGTGCTCAAGACCAATTTATATATACTCTTGGCTGTGGTCACATGAGCAGTTTGTGCCAATATAGTTGTATTACCTTTGCGGATTTAAAGAACACGAACAGACAACAACATGTGCTTTCCATGCCCCAGTCGTCAGCACTTGGGTCTGGCCTGTCCTGGAAACGGAGTTTGTGGACACAGGGGAAAGTCCACTCTTTATGTTTGCCAGCACTTCCACTCAGCTTTTCCTGATGTCTGAACCCCTCAGCCATGAATGGATGCCAGATGGGAAGTGTGAACTGTCACTTCCATCTCAGTCATGGGGGGGGGGTGCCTGATAGGGATGTGCACATAAGTGCATATGAACATGAGCAACCCCCATTGCCAGCAAGGGCCACGCTCTGTGGTTGAGGTGCCAGTAATGTGGATGCTTCAGCATGGGATCAGCATGCAGAGGAGTCACTTCAAGGTGTGCTGTATGGTTGACCCTTTCTGTGACAATTTAAACCCCTGCAAATAGAGGCGCTGCCAGATCATGCCAAGCCTCCAGTGTGACTGCAGCCCTTGTCTCATGTAGCTCTGCTGAAAAGTGCTTACTGCCAGTTCTACACAGTTTATTTAGAAGGTACTTGCTGCTGCACTGAATCCATATGCATGCACTGTATGCACACCAATTCCAATTCCAATAACCTTTATTGGCATACAATAACTCTATGAAAGGAATAGCAGTACAAATCAATCCATATGTCAACAAAGGAAAACAGTCAGGGTACAGCAGTTTGTAGCACTGTATATAGTAAAGATAATAGGACAGAATGATAAAAATTTGGAACAGTAATCTCGAATATCTCAGTAATTAAAACAGTTACAATAAGAAGCTTAACAATCCAAAGAGGATAGACACACCATATCTCTCTCTCTCACTCTCCATCTCCTTATCTCTTCCTCTTCCCTCTATTTTTTCCTCTTTTTCTTGGCCCCTGAGTACAATTGCCAGGAACTCTGCCACCTGCTCAGTAACTTCGTGGTTTTTGTCTGCTAGCAAGAATTCAATACCTCTATTGGCCGCAGCCTTAGAAAGTTGAAGGAGGGGACTAATCAAATGTTCACGTAGCTGAGTAAACAGCAGGCAGTTTAAGAGAATATGATGAACAGAGTCAGGTTATTTACAGAGGCATCTGCAGAATCTCGCCTCATAGGGGATACCCTTGTATCTTCCTGTGACCACAGCCAAGGGAAATTTATTAAATCTGGCCAGCATAAATGCTCTGCGTTGAGAAGGGATTGTTAAATTTGAAAAATACTGAGCCATAGAGTTTTGCAGGGAAAGTATGCACATCATTAAGTCATCCATGTGTAACAAGGTAAATATTGCATATGTATGGACTAATAAGTGGGTAAGTACCTTTACTGTGTGCAGTGTGTGGCCAGCGTCACATCTAAAACCAGCCCATCAGCTAAGACTTTTGAAGGCAACCCTGAACAGAATTAACTTAACATCAGATTAATTCCATAGCATGCACATATAAAAGACCCTGCAGACCACCCACTGATGGAAAAGGTCCTTCCTCTCTGTGCCACTTTCCTAGCCTGAAACAGTCCTAGAGATAGAATTTCCAACAGTCTGGGGAGAAAAAGTCCTCTCTCTTTACTAGAGGCTAAATGTGTGGAAATACACAGGTGAAGCTTTTTCATGACGGGAGGGGGGGGTCAATAACTAGAGTTGCCAAGTTCCAATTACAATGTATTTATTTATTATTTATTACTTTAGACTTGATATACCGCCCTAACCCCTGAAGGGGTCTCTGGGCGGTTCACACATATTGTTGTTCTAAGAACTAATTTCCTAGCTTGGGCCACATCTAGAGTTGGGGTGGGACTGCCAACCGGCACCCTTGGTGGTATATATGTTTCTTCTGGCTGCTTGGCTCGGCTCGTCGGCTATTCACTCTTCTCCTTATTGGCGGCTAGGTCGGTACGGCCACTTTCTCGGTCCTCCTTGGTCTGCGCGGCGTCCTTTTTCAGGCTTCTGATGTTTTTCACGGCAACTACGGCAGTACCGCGCAGGCGCACGGCATCGTGTACACTTCCGGCCGGCTCCGTCCATCAGGCACCGCCATGCCTGCATCACTCGTTGTGCGCCTCAGGTCTCTGCCGTCGCTGTTGCTGTCACTCAATGCTCTTTCCTGCCACCAGGGATCGCTCCGCTCCACTCTGCCAGCACTCGCCGCCACCGCTGATGTTATGCAGCCGCCCACACCGTCTGGACCGTCCACGCCATCCATATTGCCACCATGCCTCTTCATCAGAGGTGGGTGCCCCCTACCCATCTAAGGGTAGGTACCCATTCATCTACTTGCATTGTTAGATGTTAATTAGCTGTCGAGCCGCTGGGTTGGCGGGAGCTGGGACGGGGGACGGGAGCTCACTCCGGCCACGGTGGTATTCAAACAGCCGCAATGGCTGCTCTAGTTGTTAAAGCAGGCATTTTTACCACCTGCGCCACCGCTCTCCTTGATCGCCACCTCAACTGATCTCCAGATGATCAAGATCAATTTCCCTGAAGAAAATGACTGCTTTGGAAGGTGGACTCTGACATTATATCCTGCTGCGGTCTATCCTTCCCCTCCTTCCCTCCCCACCCCATCGCCCCCTACCCTTCCCAGACGCTACCCACCAAATCTCCAGGTATTTCCCAACTCAGAGCTGGCAACCTTTTCATTAACATCACCTAGAATTTGCTAGGATCACTCTAAATTTGGACCAGTTTAAAAGCAGGCAGTCTTATGTGTGAGTATATTCCAAGTATTACATTCTACTAAAGACAATGCTTTTGTGAGATTTTGATTAACCTGCAAATTTCCAAACAACAAAATACACACACACACAAAATTCTTTTTTAGGCTACTATTAGAAAACAATTTCAATAAACTTGACTTGATTGGCTGAGTAGATTTCATAATCGTAAACTTATGTTTCTGCTCAGAAGAAATTGTTCCACCAAATGCTTGTAGTTTGAGAAAGTTGAACATTTCTGAAATGTTTTAGGAGTTATTTGCTCCTGGACTTTAAGTTTGACCATCTGATGTGCATCTGCAGCAAACAGATGCCTCTAACAGAGGTGAGCACGTTTTAGATGAAGAGCTTATTTTTAAAAATATTTGTTTAGAGAACAAGAAAATGATATAAAATGGATACAGAAGGACAAGAATGATTATATTGCTAATTATATATTACAAAGGTTATTATACTTAATAAGGTCCTTCACACATTTAAATTTCAAATTTCATAATGGATCTATTTTATAAATTATAAATTTTATCATCACTACATCTCCCTTATAAATAAAAGCCGAATGGTGGTGGCACTTCTGTAGAACATTCCACACGCTCCAAAATCAGTTCACTCTCTGATCTGTCGTTCAGAGGGTCTCCCTATCCACTGGCTGCTTTGCCTGAGTCCTGCCTCCAACATTCTAAACATTTTGCTAATCCTCTCCCCCCCATAGCCAGTCAGAACACAGAGGTTATTTGCATATGCAGCCTCATTGGCCTCTGCCTCAGAACACAGAGGTCATTTGCATATGTGACTTGATTGGCTTTTGCCTCTAACATTCTAAACAGTTTTGCTGTTCTGAGGTAAAATGTGTCCAATCTCCAGGTGAGGGCTGGAGATCACTCAGAATTACAACTGCTTTCCAGATGGCAGAGATCAGTTCCCCTGGAGAAAATGGTGGTCTCTATATCCTTATATGCTGCTTAGGTGGCCCCCGTTATGACAGCCAATGTGATGTAGCAGTCAGGGCTTCATAGCACGGGAGAGGCTGCAGGTGTGTGGTGGGTGGAAAGCTGAAGAGTGAGGGGGAAATAAAGGTAGGTTGATGATTGTGATGATTGGCTGGGAAGGAGATAGGGTTATTGCTTCCCCCCCCCCTAATATTGTATGCCAATAAAAGGTATTTGACTTTGACTTTGCAGAGGATAGGGTTGCCAACTGCAGGTGGGAAATTCCTGGAGATGTGAGGGATGGAGCCTGGAGAGGGTGAGGTTTCAGGAGGTGTGGGACCTTGGACAGGTACAAAGCCATAGACTCCACCCTCCAAGCAAACTATTTCCTTCTGGTGAACCATCGTTGCCAATCTCCAGGTGAGGGCTGGAGATCACTCAAAATTACAACTATTCTTTAGGTAGCAGAGATCAGTTCCTCTGGAGAAAATGGTGGACTCAGTGCCATTATACCCTGCAAATTGACACTGAGTGTCCAAGGCCGGGGCATCCGCCCAGAGCCTCTTTCTAGAGGTTGTTGTATTCATTTCCACAATGGGCCTTTTTCCTAGTCTTCTATATTGCATATTTCATCATTTATTGTTGTTGTTCAGTCGCACAGTCGAGTCTGACTCTTTGTGACCCCATGGACCACATCACGCCAGACCCTCCTGTCTTCCGTTGTGCTCCGGAGTTTGCATAATTTAATATTCGTTGCCTTGATAACACTGTCTAACCATCTCATCCTTTGCCGTCCCCTTCTTCTTTGACCTTCAATCTTTCCCAGCATCAGGGACTTCTCCAGTGAGTGCTCCTTTCCCATTTGGTGGCCAAAGTATTTGAGCTTCATCTGGCCTTCCAGGGAACAGTCAGGGTTGATTTCTTTTAGGATTGACTGATTTGATCTTCTTACAGTCTCAAGAGTCTTCTCCAGCACCATATCTATTCTATGGTGCTCAGCCTTCCTTATAGTCCAACTCTCGCAGCCATACAGTACTACTGGGAATACCATTGCTTTGACCATACGGACTTTTGTTGGCAGGGTGATGTCTCTACTTTTTATTATGCTGTCTAGGTTTGCCATCACTTTCCTCCCAAGGAGCAGGCATCTTTTAATTTCATGGCTGCAGTCACCTTCTGCAGTGATCTTGGATCCCAGGAACATGAAGTCTGTCACTGCTTCCACGACTTCTCCTTCTATTCGCCAAGGAGCGATGGGGCCGGCAGCCATGATCTTAGTTTTTTTGATGTTGAGTTTCAAGCCAACCTTTGCGGTCTCCTCTTTCATCCTTAGCAAGAGGCTCTTTAGGTCTTCTTCACTTTCTGCCATTAGAGTGGTATCGTCTGCATATCTGAGGTTGTTGATGTTTTCCCCAGCAATCTTAATTCTGGCTTCTGAACCATCCAGGCTGCCATTTCACTCTGCATGTGTACTCTGCATATAAATTCAATAAGCAAGGTGACAATATACATCCTTGTCGTACTCCTTTTCCTATGCTAAACTAATCAGTTGTTCCATATCCTGTTCTAACTGTCACTTCTTGTTTCTCAAGAGACATGTGAGGTGGTCTGGTACTCCCACCTCTTTAAGAACTTGACATAGTTTGTTGTGATCCACACAATCAAAGGCTTTAGCGTAGTCAATGAAGCAAAAGTCGATCTTTTCCTGGTACTCTCTTGCTTTCTCCATAATCCAGCAAATGTTGGCAATTTGATCTCTACTTCCTCTCCCTCTTCAAAACCCAGCTTGTACTTCTGGTAGTTCTCTGTCCACATACTGCTGAAGCCTAGCTTGTAGGATCTTTAGCATGACCTTGCAAGCATGTGAAATGAGAGCAATTGTGCGATAGTTTGAACACTCCTTGGCATTGCCCTTCTTTGGGATTGGAATGTATACTGACCTTTTCCAATCCTGTGGTTATCATTTCTACATACTAGCTATAGCTTTTAATATACCAAAGTTTAAAGGAAAGTCTATTATATATCTCATAATAAAAAATAAAAGGTATTTTTGTTCAAAATCACTTCCTTATAGATTTATATTCAAAACTTGTTCTCATTCTATTTCTGTATTGTAATATATTTATATGAATTGCAATACATTGATGAACAATTTTTAAACTGTTTCTCGTTCTAAATTCTAAACTGTTTTTATCCCAAGTTTTTCTCCTGCTTATATAATAAACCCTATCTCCTCAGATTTTGACATTGAGCTGTTTCTCAAATAAGTTGTTAATTTTGCCATTACTGCATAATCAGCAAGTTTATTTTCCCATTCTTCTAAGCTTAGACAGATATCTGATTTCCATTTTGCTGCATAGATGATTTTAGTCACTGTTACCATATAGTCAAATATCTCTTCCAAAACTTTATAATTTATTAGGCAATATTCCTAATAGCATATTTTTAGCTTCCACAGGGAATTTAAATTTTAATATATTCTTCATTTTCCCATGTATTTTCTTCCAATATCTTTTTGCTTTTTTACAAGTCCACCACACATGGTAAAAAGTTCCATCTATATCTTTACATTTCCAATATTTTCCCTTGTAGTTATCTACTTTCTCAATATCTTTTGGAGTAATATACCATCTGAAAAACATTTTATACCAATTTTCTCTAAATGCCTGGCTAGCTGTGAACTTACTTTCTTTTTCCTATAACCATTCCCATTGGTGCACTGGTATATGCTCTCTAAAGTTCTGCATCCATTTAATCATACATTTTTTTCACTTGTTCATCTTCCATTTCTAACTGAAGTAGTAACTTATATATCCATTGTAGCTGTTCAACCTCAGTCATCTCTCTTAGAGCTCCACCCATGTTGATAATTTTCTTTTATCTTGAAACTGATTGGAAATATAGTAACCATTGAATGTTGATTCCTTCACATCTAATTTCTTGCTAGGACTTGAATTTTCCCTGAACATTTATCATATTGCCGACCATTAAGAAACCAATTTTATTTCTTATATTCTTATTGTGGTAAGCCTCTATTGGGAATATGAGCAGATAATTTGGAGGACTCAATAAATTCAGACATCTAAACTATATTCTCAAAAGTCCATCTCTGTGTCTCCTTTCATGTGTTTGATTTCCTGTGTTTGATTGACTTCTTTCATTTTGATTGATTTCTTTATCTATAAATAATTATGTAAACTTTCATCTAGGTCTGCTGATTCAAGTTTTACTATTCTTTGTCCTGGATTTTTAATCCAATTCACAATCCAGACCAGACCTGCCATTTGATAATATAATTTTATATTTGGAACTGCAAACTCTTTTTCTCATCTTGAAGTATTTGAAAACTTACTTGGTTTCTTGCCATTCCAAATACATTTATTTATCTGTCTTTGCCACTCAGTCAATATTCTTTCTTCTACATGTATAGAAGAATACATATAGAACACATTTGGAATAAGAAATTTAATTTTGGCAATACATTCATTTTGATTGCTGAAGTTCTACACAGCCACAAGATCTTTAATTTTTTTCTATTTGGATAAATCTGCTTGTATTAGTTTCCAGGTTTTCTGATAATTGTTTCTGAAAAGATTACAATTTTGCCCAGTCACGTTTATCCCCAGATAGTTAATAGAATCAGTGGGTACTGTGCTTTCTATACTCTTCATAATATCTTCTTCCTCTTGTTGCGTTAAAATTTTTGTTATCATTTTGTCTTCTTCCTGTTGATTTTATATCCTGAAAAGGATCCAAATTATTCTTCCATTACATACTGTAATGATTTTTTCTGGATCCAAAACTTTAGAACCACATTGTTTGAATAACTTCATTAAATTATATGTCATCCACTTTTATTCCTTTAATCCTCGTGTCTTGTCTAATAAATATAGCTAAGGTCTCTATCAGTAGGATAAATAATAGCGGAAACAGGAGTATTAATTTTTTATAGAAATTGCTTCTGTTAGTTTTTTGTTTATTAAAAACTTTGCTTGTTGGTTCAAGTATATACCTTGTATCCAGTTCTAGAATTCTAGGCCACAGCCCATATTCTGAAGTACATTTAGTAGAAAAGGCCATGTTATATTATCAAATGCTTATATTATCTCTGCATCCAAGAATAAGAATGCTGCTTTTTTCTTATTCACAAATTCAATTCTATCTATTATAAATCGTATATTGTCTTTCATTTATATCTTTGATACAAAGCCGGTTTGATCACTATGTATTAAATTTGGTATGCATGTTCTTAATCTTTCTGCCATTATTGTGGTGAAGATTTTATAATGTACATTCAGTAAAGAGATAGGTCTATATGACTGTGGTAACATTGCATCACTGCCTTCTTTATATATTAACATTATATATGCCTCTTGCCATGATGGAGGCATTGTCTTTCCTTCTTTTATCTCACTCATAACTTTTTGTAATGATATCATTAAAACTTCTTCAAAACAGTAATACATTGCTGTCAGCCCATTCAGGCCTGATGCTTTGTCCTTTATTATATTTGTATGGCCTGGGGAATTTCTTGAATTGTTATGGTTTGATTTAAGATTTTTCTGTGTTCTGGAGTAACCTTTGAAATTGAGATGTCTTTTATTTATTCTCTTATTTCATTTTCTGAAATAGACTTCTTTTTGTACAGTCCTGAGAGAGCACTGATAAATTGTTCTTGTATTTCTTTTTCTGCATATGTAATTTGATCTCCTTTCTTTATACATTTATTACTCTTTTTTCTTTCTCTTTCCTAAGACAATATACCAAGGATCTGCCAGGTTTGTTCTCATGTTCTTATTTATTTATTTATTTATTATTTGAATTTATAGCCTGCCCATCCCACAAGCAGGTTCAGGGTGGGTAACATCTTAAAACAACACAATAAATACAATTAAAATTTAACCAGTTTAAAACAATAATAAACATTAAAACACAATCACAATTCAGACAAGTCAGCTGGTTGTGGAAGATTCCCTGGCATATAATTTGGGTTGGTAGGTGGGTGACAACAACCTCAGGGAGGCCATATAGGGACATCTGCTGCCTCAGCCAAAAATGCCTTTGTTTTTTAAAAATTATTCTTTTCTGTACCTCTTCCATTTCTAACATATCTAGTAGAATTTTTAGTTGTCTGATTTCTACTAATATATCTTTATTAGAATCTTTTAAAATGTTCTTTCTCCAATCTCTGGATTTTTTTCTACTAATGTCTTGGTTTGTTCTGTTTTTTTCCTCTTTTCTTGTTAGCAGGAGCTGCTAATAAGATTCCCTAATGAAGGCTTTACTTGCTTCCCAAATTGTAGCTAAAAACATTCCTTCTGTATTGTTTATTTTGAAAAAAATGTCCAGATATTTTTATACTTGTTTATGATATCATCTTGTAATAAAAGAGCATTATTTAGTCCCATCTTCTTCTTAGTTTTCCATTGCCAAACTACCTCTATAGGGTTAAGATCTGCAAATAATTTTGGTTGAATCTCTGCTTTATCTAGATTCATTGTTAGACTTTTTGATAGCCAGAACATATCTATTCTTGAGTGCATTTAATGTCTATTAGAAAAAAAATGTAAAATCTCTATCTTTTGGATGTTTGACCTTCCAGGGATCTTCTAATTTCAGCATTTCCAAATATTGAAATACATTTTTTAGTAAATTCCCATGTTTAGGATTTCTAGATCTGTCCTTCTTTGGATTTAAAACTCTGTTCATGTCTCCATTTTTCTTCATCTTGAAATTCTAGCATAGTTTGGAAAAAAAATCTCCAAAAAAATCTCCAAAAAAATAACTTTAGCATTGTTTGGCATATATACTGTCACTAGCGTACACACCTTGCCTTCCAGGAGTCTCATTTTCAAAATTAAATATCTTCCTTCTGGATCTCTTAATTCTTCTATTATTTCTAGTTGTGGGCTGTTTATATAAATAGCTACTCCATGCTTTTTGTTTAGGGCTGAAGTGATATACTTTACCTAATTTTTAATTATTTAAAATATATTCATATTTCTTTATGTGAGTGTCGTAAATCAGTCTGTGCTGAGTGATGGCTCAGATTTCTCAGATTAAGAGTTACCTGCTAGATCTCAGCCGGTAATTGAACAGCTGACTGCAGCTGGCTCTGAGCCAGAAGGAGAATAACAAGTGATCAGGTTACTGGCTGATCAGGAGTCACAGCCTACAGCTGAACCCTTGTAGCTCTGAAGCAGTAAACGAATCTTCAGAAGCTACTCCCATCCCACCTAGCTCACCCACACCCTTGCAGTGCTGATGCAAGAAAGGAGAAGTGCGAGACTCATGGCCTATTGAGACAAATGAGTAGTTTCAGGATGACTGCCAAGGAATTGGCTGGGAGTTTAGCTCATTAAAACATGGCTTTACATTCAGCTTGAAGAAGCAGCAGTTTATGGGTACAACAAGTACACTTTGCTATTGAGCTGCCCACCTTGCTGTCACTGGACCTCTGCAACCTTGAACTAGACCTGACAACTGGCTTTTCTGGAACTCCTGACCTTGGATTGGTCTTGGACTTGCTGCCTTGACCTCCTTGACCCTAGACTGGACTTTGGTAAACCTGCTTTCTGGAACCCCTGACTTTTGAGTGGACTTTGGTTACTCTCTGCAACCTTGCCTGTGACCTGCCCTGCTGGACCCCAGCTTGTGCCTCCTGGGGTAGCTGCATCAATACAGAGAGTTTCTTGTAGACATAAAATATCTGTATTTTGCTAACTGAAAATTTTTTGTACATTTTGTGGGAGAGTTCAGTTAGTTAATATTTACTGATACTATTTTTAGTTCATCCATTTTGTTGTGATGTTGATGCCATGGCTGTTTCTTCTTCTGAGCTCTTGGGTGAACTTTGCTTTGGGTAGCTTGAAGATTTTCCTTCAGTTCTTCTATGTGGATCCTCCGCTTGGAGTTCTTCAGCCAGTAGTTTGGCTTGTTCTTCTGTTTTGATTACTTTTCTTTGGTAAGTATACCTCTATTGTGAATGGCATTTTCCATTGGTATTTTATTTCCTTCTCTTGTAGAATGTATCTCAAAATAATCAAAATCTTTCCTTTGCCTTAATACACTTGTTGGTAAGTCCTGAAAAATCTGCATTATTTTCCTGCTACTTTGAATGGTGATTCTCTTTGCTTATTTAATATTGTGTCTCATGGTTTCTTATGAGTAAAGTGAACCAATATATTTCAAGGTAGCTTATTCTTGAATGCAAATCTTGAATTCACTCTAAATATCTGGCTGACATCAGGGAAATATCCTTATATCAGTCAGTTTTTATTCGGTGCATAACCAGCACAATTAATCTCCTTATATCCAAGTAATCTTGGAGCAGTTCCTGAAACCTCTCTTCCAAGTTTAGCCTCCTGAAATCTTCAGATATGCCTCTAAAATGGAGGTTATTGGATCTGTATTGGGTTTCCAAGATTTCAGTTCTGCTTTCTCAATCTGGGAATCTTGTGTTTCTAGATATAAATCATTTTTCCTTTTTGCTTCTTTTTAATACTTAGAATGTCTTGTGTTTTGTCTTGTAATTTTGCATTAATCTCTGCCAGTCTAGCCAATAGTTCTTGACATGCTTCTTGAATATTCTTCTGTGTTCTTCCCTCAGAATGTTCCTCTGAACACTCTGAGTTTTCTTTGTAATTTCCCCCCTCAAATTCTTGAATATTTTTCTGGATACTATGAATGTTCTTCTGAGTTCTTTCCTCAAATGGTTGCATTTGATTCACCAATATTCTTTCTTTCCTCAAATGGCTGCATTTGATTCACCAATATTCACAATAGCTTTGCCACCAATTCTTCATTTATTTATTTATTTATTCTGGTCTTCATCAGTTTCTTCTACTTATCTTTTGACATGTTCCAGATGCCATTATTCTTTTTGTCCTTCTGTTTCTGTTTCTAAAAATATTATATAAGTCTTCCATACACTATTTCCATATACTTTTTAATGCAGATAAAGGAATTTACAATGATCACATTTTATATTGTTAAAATGAACCAAACTGTGGTGAATAATAAGGAGAGAACCCAAGTGGAGTCTAAGGCCCCGGTCACACGGGCCGGATATCGCGGGGGGGAGGCGTGGCTAGTTGCCCCAGAGGAAACTAACACGCAGACACCCGAGCACACATCCTGGTCGAGGTCCCGTGGTTAGGGGGGAGATGCCAACCAGACGGGTATCCTGCAGCTGTGCAATCGCACTAGCAATCACTCTTTGTGCACATGCGCTGTTGGGTGCTGTTGCGCAACCTGCGGAGACTTGGGAGACAAAAAAACCCTTGTGTGCAATGAACAGCAGCAGGCTCCGGATGCCACGTAAGTCCACCAGAAACGTGATCAAACACCCACCCTTGCCCTGTGGTTTCCGGAAACTAGTACCTCAGAGGTACTAGTTTTTTACTCTGCATCTTCAGCGGGAAGCTTCGGGTTAGCCATGGGACCTCTACGCTTCCCAGAGGTTGCGGTGTGATCACACCTGGAAAATCCACCAACCATCCATATTGTCAGCGCAGCAAATGCTCCATGTGACTGCAGCCTGAATAAATCAGCCCCCACATGGATTCACCTATCAGTTGGATCTCCCCCATATGGGGAGATGGAAGGATAGAGGAATAAATTTTTTCTATCTTGGTATAAATACGCCTACAACGAGACAAGTCTTGATCTTTAAAAAAAAATGTTCCTGTTCATGTTGCCATTTCTCCAGAAGTCCAAGATTAAGAGCTTATTTTGTTAGAGCACTGCTGATATATCATGGGTACTGAGATGTAAGGTTTAGCTAGAGATTCTCCTAAGCAGGTTTAACAAGAATCCTACTCAGATCTGTTCAATGAGGAAACTGCTGTTAGGATTGCATCTGTGTCTCCCCCCCCCCCCGTGAAACTTTCCCTCGCCGACTTAAAGCAATTACCGATCGGAGGAATTTAAGGAAATCTTTGCCTGATATTTGTATGCAGATAAACCAGACAAGAAGGATCTGATATCAATATAGCACCCCCACCCCAAATCTTGAAGTATTGGTCATGGTATTCAGCAATGGAAGTAAAAGAAGTTTAATTTCTCAAGAAATAGCCAGATTTAGTTTCAACATAATCCTCTCGTTTTTTAATTGAATGCAGAAAGATTGTAGTTCTTACTACAAAAAATGTTTTCCTTTCAGCTGTTTTGTAGCATGATGTGCTAGAGTTCTTTTACTAATACTCTGGTGCACTAAAATTAATGTTGCATGTAGGGGAGATAGTGGTTGTTTCATCAGGCAATTACATGCTTTTGTTAAATTACGCACTAGAAGTGAGGAGGCTGCTGACTCACAGTGTGTCAAGAAAGAAGCAAGACAAACCTCACTATATTTAGAATAGGTACCTACCTATTATCAGAGAGTAAGTTTCTGGAGTAATGGCCAGGCAACTCAAATGAGTAGCAAAGCTATTAAAAGATGTACCACTGATCAGTTTTATGAATTGGCTGGGCAATCTAATGTAACACAGGTGTAGCCTTGTTTTTTTTAACTCTCTTTTCCTCCATGAAATCTACACAATAAGCTGTTCTCTGCAGCAAAAGCTATACATAGAGGGAAAATTATAATTGATAATAAAAGAGATGCCAATAAGACGTTGGTATGTTGCTGAGGTTCAAATGTATTGAACCAAAGGTCATCTGCGCACTCCTCCCCAACTGCTGCAATCCATTCCAGAAATGGAGAGGATCAAGAAAGGTGATGAGTTATGATGCTATAAGGAAAAACAATATCCTTAGGAATAACAGTTCTGTCCCCAGAATTTCATCAGTGCAATTACATTGCAGCCTGGAGCTTGCCTCCTGCATCATACTGAACTCGGCTCCCACTTCATGTCAAGTTGTTACAAAGACTTTCTTTTTTCTTCTTACCTGTTGCTGCAGATACAGGACAGGACCAGCCCTCCCTCTTTCTTTCCGCCTGTTTCAATCAAAATGCTGCCCCTGCTCTCCTGACAATTGAAGGACAGCATGTTCAGAGTTCCACAGGGATCATTAAAGCCTAATCAGGTTCTTAGGAAATCTATAATATGTCAATTTCTATTGCATGCAGGCACACTGTCTGGTGCAGGTTTCTGAAACGATCATGACACTGATGCAGAATGATAAGTTGTAGCAAAGCAGCTGTTATTGGCCAAAGTGTCTGGGTAGCTGATCTAATGCCAGGACTTCCTGTCACTCAGGTTCAGCTCCCCATCACTCAGCAGCTAGATTTTTAACCCCTCAACTGTTCAAGCATGCCTTGTGGATAGTTTTCTCTGGATAATCAGAGGTGTCTACTTTTTTAAATTTCAAAAGCATACCAAATTTCAAAAGCAACTCCTCCTCCGACTCTCCTCTCAGTTTCTCTCCCACGCAGGTTGTTTAGAAGTAACCTGGGCTAGACAGGAACTGCACAGCTGAATATGGTTGGGCCAAATCTGTGAGAGAGCCGTGTTCACTACCTGCCTGTGCCAATTCACCAGCATGCCCCATGCCCCACCCTAGCGCTCTGCTTGTTCAGTCTCTTTGTTTGTAAATTTATTCACGGACCAACTCATACTTACACAGGCTTAAAACAAACAGAGACATACAAAATATGTAAAGTCAAGTCATAGTGCAGCTTCTTTATGATATGCATATGCCTCATTTGTTCAACTTCAACATCATAAAAACCCCTGTGGTACTCCCGTTTGAATCCTTGTAACTTCATTTACCATGTCTGCACAGAGGTGACCATTAATGCTAATATTTTGACACAAGGTCACTGCCATAATGCTAATATTTTGACACAAGGTCACTGCCACCTTTAATAGCAAATAGACTGAAGTTCAACAGGTGATACTTTCCCCATCACTGCATCTCAATACCAATTTATTTGTTTGTTTTTTATTGATTCAGTTTTTAAACCACCCTCCCCCATATTTGGGGTTCAGGGTTGTGTACAACATTTAAAGATACAGTCTCATTTAAAACAAGTTAAAAACAGTTAAACAATACAATTCCCATTCCAGATGGTGCCTTAAATGTCTAATTTATCCTAACCCCAAAGGGGGAGGAGTGAGAAATGAAAGGAGGGGCCAGACTAAATAAGAGCCCTTGCTGTCCTTAACCATAAGCCTGGTGGAACATCTCTGCCTTATAAGCACTGCAGACAAAGCTTTACTAGTTGAATTTGATACATCTCATAACTGTTAGAGACACAGGAGCCCTTCGGGGGGGGGGGGGGAGGGAAAGGCCGAAGTCCTAGACCGCTATGTCATGGGCAAATATAGCTATCTCCTGGCTTATCTCTCATTTCAAAGGAGCTTGTGAAGACAGTGAGCTGCATCTCAATATGTGCAACATGGCGGGTTCCTAGCGCCCCCTCCTTATCCACACCTTACCCATTACCTTACCAGTATCAAAATGTCAGGTAGAACATACAGGGGAAGGTTAAAAATTTGCTGCATGATGCTTATATTGTCAGACAGCCATGTAAGGATAGAGGTTGGGCATGCAGGGCTTAAGGAAAGGAGGACTGTTATGCAGAAGCATTTCCTTCCTCAGGGCTCATAATTTCTCTCTTGGGCAGGGAGACCCATCACAGAACATTTGTGTCAGCGGCACAGCATGATACCAATGTTTATTTTTGTTTCTGTATTAGACACAAAATGTTATGAGACTGTGGATTATCGCTGAATGCATTTGAAGCAGTGCTGTTGGGGGCTTTGAAAGCTCTTCTAGTAGGCAGAATATAATTAAATATTAATATATACGATTCCTCTTGACATTTGGGAACAGCTATCTTTTCTTTCACAATAACAAGTGACTCAGGATAAAATGCAGTTGAAAAATGTAAAACCTACTATAATGTGATATTTTTGAATATAATCCAGTTTATTAAAAGAGGTATTTGGTCTTGTTCTGTGGCTTCTCATCCAAGACTAGTCATTGATATTATTGGGGTATATAGCTCAAGGTGCTAGATATGGCAGCTAGTTCTCGGATTTTTTTTTGTTCTGTGCACCAATATTAACTCTCTAGTAATAACTCCTGCTACAGCAGTAAAAAGACAGTGTTCCCTTTCCAGGTGTCTTACAAATGGAACAGAAAGCTGCAACATCTGTCTAATGTACCACCAAGAGCAGCCACTTCGGGGAGGATATTGTTTGAAGAGGTGGTTTCTGAAAAGTGGAGAATGGGTGAAAGCCATAACTGAGTGAATAAGAGAAGGAGAGTAGTCAACGTTTGAAGGCTTGAGGACATATCTGCATATGAGATGTTATTCAGCCAGCAGAGGGAATCTAGAACACCTTCATGCTCTGAGTGGCTTTTATATCCCTAGTTCCCTGTTTGGCAATAAAAGGTGCATATTAAAAACCCTTCTGGGTGCAACCAAAACCCTATCTAGGCCAGAAGCCTGTTTTGGCCAGTAAAATGCCCCAAGGAGAATCTATAAATGGGCCAAAAAGGCGACAGCCCTTCCACACTGTTGTCACCCAACAGTTGGTGTTCCATGACATGGCATACATCTTCTGAACTTGGCAGTTCTATTTAGACATTATAGCTAATAGCTACTGATAGACTTGTCCTCCACCTGGAGCTTTTCTATTGCTTTGGTAACCAAACAGAGCAGGTGTTGCCCCTGGGTGGATGCTCTGTAGTCACAAATGGCTCTAGAATGGCAATGATTGTGTGGCGCCCCTGCGTCTCCGGAGCAGGTCGCCCTCCCGTCGCCGTGGTTTCAGGCGCTACTCCAAACCAGGGGTTAAGCCGAGGCAACCGTTGTGCCAGCACCTGGGATCAGGGAAAAGCTCATAGCAATGGAAGGGGGCTTGCCTCAGATGCGGGGCCGTCAGGAGGTTACTTCACTTCCTTAGCCCGCCCTGGGTCTGGTCCGCTTTGGCTGGAATGCGTGCGTTCTCTCTGTTTGCTACCAATCGCACCAACCGGCCAACCAGCCCAGCAAGTCCTCATCGGCTCGCCTCTCCCTCACTTTTATTCCCTCTTCCCGAGCTGACCCACCCCTTGCCTTGGCTCCTCCCCCAGCTAAAGAGGGAGACGCCGAGGAGGCCACCTCCGCCTCTCCGCCCCCGGGCACTCCCGAGATCCTGTTCCACCGCGTGGGTGTGTTGGCTGTTCCGACGCTCGTCAGCACGGCACGCGGGCGGTTCCTTGCCCGGCCGGTCGTCTCCCCACGTCCCGGCGGGCCGCGCAGGGCTCGTCGGTCCGGTTCGCTGGCTGGGAGCCCGGCCACGCCGCCTCCGTCTGCCTCCGCCCCCGGCGCGCTCTCCGACGGCGGCCGCTTTCCCGGAGGGGTGCGGGTGAGTGCCGGGACAGGGGCCGGTGCCGTGGCGGTGCCCGTCTGCGCCCGGGCTCCCCTGGTTCCCGGGGGGTCGCTGGGGAAGTCCCGGGGGCTACCGGGACAGATTGTACAGTGGGAAGCATCACTGTATGGAAGGAACCTAAGTGACAATGCCATTGTCCACGCAGCTAGATATGTCAGTCTGTGTGCAGTTGTTCTGCAATGGAATGAATGGTTGTGGTGTTTTAGGGGTCTCTCTTCTCAAATCCTATGTCCACAGGAACAGCACTTCTCTGCTTCTGTTAAGTACTTTCTCTGCAAGACTGGGCATTTACATGTTCTTTTGTAGCTTACTCTGTTTTGTTTGTCTCATCAAGAACCCTTCCAGCAATGACCGTGTAGGACTGTTGGGATTTTGCAACTGTAACCTCTTCAGTCATGAAAGAGTTAAGTCGATGTTTGTGTATGCTTATAATAATTATTGGCTTCCAATAATAGCCAGTTAGCTTAGAACCAATTAGCTGTCAAGTAGAGGTGGCTCAAGTGGTTAAGACGCTGAACTGCAGGCTGTGGAAGGTTGGTAGTTCAGCAGTTCGAGACCCAAGTGTGCCACATGACAGAGTGAGCTCCCGTCTCTAGTTCCAGCTCCTGCCAACCTAGCAGTTCGAAAGCAAGAAATTGCAAGTAGATAAATAGGTACCAATTCAGTGGGAAGTTAACAGCATTCCGTGCGCCTTGGTGTTTAGTCACGCCGGCCACATGACCACGGAAATGTCTTTGGACAGTGTTGGCTCTTCGGCTTGGAAACGGAGATGAGCACCGCAACCCTAGAGTCGGATTTGACTGGCTTTCAAGCAAGGGAACCTTTACTAGAATAGGAGAACATTTCAACCTCCCAGGGCACTCCACGGGGGATCTCAGAGTAGCTGTTTCATGTCAAAGGAATTTCAGAAACAGACTGGAATGGGAGATTGCGGAATTGCAAGTTATTGCAGTACTCAGGACAATGGAACCCCCAGGGTTTGACAGAGATATCGGCTGCTTATCACCCCACACAAGCCAATTCATTGTGTTCTTACTTATACCCAGAAATTACAGTTTGGTGGTCATATAGAGGCCACTGGACTCAAATTTGATTCTCATATAAGGAACCAACTTCAGCCTCGTGGTAAATTATTACTTTCAAGTCAGTGACCACAAGGTTCCATCAAGAAATTTCTTATGAACAAGTGGAACCCCTGATGCACACAAAAGCTTTCCCAATCACAATGCTTCCACTTCCTCAGTGGAGGGGACTACTCTGTGTACAGCACAGTGCCTGGCTCATACAAATGTTTTTGTTTCATTTGGCATTCCCTCAGTGATCTCTCTTTCCTGTCCAATGTTTTCAAATTGTTTTTGCTTTGTGTATATTTTCTGGTTTTAATTGTTTTAAGTATGGGGAGGTTAATGGTTTTTAAATGAGAGTTTATTTAATTTTTTAGCTGCCTTGTTGACCCCTGTGAATGCAGAAATGTGGGTGTAACAGACTATCAAGGGTTAGTGCCTCACAGAGTCTGAGAACCTTTAAGTGACAGGCTGTTCAAATGGAATTCTATGGAGAGTGGCAGTTAAGAAATGACAATTGGGAATTGACAGTTGAAGAACAGACAATTTAGCACTGATTTAAGATTGGGAAGGATGCAAAGAGAAATGAGAGGATCACAGAAAATCCCCATTCAAGCAGAAAAGGGACAGAGTTTCTCATGAAGAGACACTCCGCCCAGTGAAGAGGGAGAAAGTGCTGAAAAGAGGAGTGATCTCTAGGTTTGTATATACAGAAGGATTTTGGGAACTTGGTTTACATTCCTGCCTTGTAAACATGAGGTGTCAGTGAAACTCAGAAATCTATGATTATAAGTTAAAGCAGAAACTGAAAAGCAAGCCTCTCTCCTCAAAGTTTCAAAGATCTTGTTGAAAAGCAAAAACACTTACTTGTTGGCAACATATTAGCTGGATTTAGTGTGATTACAAAATTACCTTGGTTTTTTTAATTATCTGTTCACCTCATACTTCTTACCCCTGATTCCACCTGATTCCATACTTTCTTCCTCTCCAAGTTAAATAAAATATTTTGTTCATTTTTGAACTTTCAAAAGCCTCTTGTGTGCCATTATAGGACTAGAATATTAGCAGATGGTTTTGCCACTTCCCTCAAGTCCCTGGGCTGGGTCAGCATCAAAATATATAATGTGACAGGGTGGGATAGCCATAGACCAACAAATAATAAGAAAATAGGTGTAGGGGCTGCTCAACAAGAAAGAAAGAATGAAGGGGAAATCCTGTGTGTGAGGGAGGAAAGAGGGTTAGATTGCCATAGCTGGATATACATTTTGTAAAATAAATACAGAGCTGCTCATTCATAGAACTTAACAAGGAGGCCCTGACATATAAGGACTCCATGGGTGAACTGGGATGAAATAGGGCTTTGTTAAGGATTAGGCTCCCAAAAAAGAACTAGCTACACTTCACTTCAAAAAAACACCATTCTTGGGTATCTTTTATTAACTCAGCTGAATATTGCTCATCATAATTTGTATAAAAAGCACAAATACTGTCCGGCGAGTTCACATGAGCACACTTAGAAGGCTGTGTCAGAACCTTGTTCCATGTAGTCCAGCACTGGATACTCTGGGTGGAACAGCTCTCAAGAGTGCAGGCACAGATCTATTAGCTTTACGATATTAAAGCCTTTTAAGTGGAGATGATGGGGAAGGAACCTAGAATCTCGTGTATTAAATGTCTTTCCCTAAAACCATCAAATTAAGACCATAGCAGCTTTTCTTTCTTTCTTTTTTTTAATAATATATTTATTGGGTTTTCAAAATAATCCACATCTATGACCTATACATTTACACAAAAAGACCATCCATAATACCTAGCCTAGAAAAAAAATTATTTAACAGCCATCCCACGGAGCAAAATAATTTTTTTTCTTATATCCAGCCCACAAAACAACTCCATACTGAGTACAAACATTGGCTGAAAATACTTTGATTGTTAAACCATGATCTTATACATATTAATTTTAAAATTAGTTTAACAAATTGACATTTGACATTAATTTTATCCTCTCAAGGCAAGTACTAACAATTCCTACTCCATTAATTTTTTTAATTTCTTGTTTTTGATATAAATATAGGTTATAGATTTCAAATTTTATACCTTTTTTTCTCCATTTATATTTTTTCCTTATTAGGTTTTCATTGTCAGCATTGTCAATAGTGTTCAAATTTGAATTACCATCCTAATGAAACTATTTTCATATATTGTAACTAGAACCATTATGACGTCCAAATTACACCTGTTCTCTATTAACTTTTCTTTTATACATTTTAAACCCTGCTATCGGATAGTAATGCCCCCCCAAAAAACCCCTATATAATAAAAGAAAATTACTACAACTTAACTACACAATTCTAAGACTATTTTTTCAACATCTACTAATTTCACCTTCAACACCCAATAGATTCACATTATACATACATTGAACATACTTTTACTACACTTAAATTCATTTTAATATTATAACTTAATCATAAATCATACCACTCCTTACAGTGCCAATTCATTCCAGTTGCACCTAAAACACCCCTACTCTAACTACCACCTTCTAACTAAATCCTACACACACTCAACATTGTAAACTTTAAACTAATCTTAAATCACAACAGTCTTTTCAGGGTCAATTCATTCCAACAAAATCCATCAAGCAGAAAAAAAACATTTCATCCCTTCGATATAATTTGATTTTCCTCCTGTAAATCTGCAGTTTGTTTTTTTGTAAAGTATGTCTATATGTCGTTTTTCTTTGCAGGTATGGCAATTTATCTCCAAATTTCCCCTTTGATCTTTCATCCAATCATGTTCACATATTCTACTGTCCTTTTTGAATTTACACGCACGTCGCTTTTTCCTCTTCTTTCTAGGATTGTCTTTTCTTTTGAAGGGTATTCTTGACCATAGCACCTTTTCTCAGCCAATGGGATTTGTATTACCAGTATGGCCAGAAAGCTTGAGCTGGTCTCAGGAGAGACCTTATACATTTTCTAATTCAATAAGGCTTTCCCCTGTGTTGCCATTAGGGGGAAAGTGTTTTTGGGAGCTACCTGCATGATGATTAAAACCAGAGAACAAAAACACAACCCACTTTTTTTGTGTGTGCTTACAAGAGCAGAAGTGTCAAGAGAAGACATTTTTCTACAAGTGGGGAGTTCTTTTCTTTTGTTCTCCTACTCCCCAATTAGTAATGCTTTCAGGTGACAAGGAAACTGTAGACAATTGTCTATTTTGAGTGACACTGAATAGGAGGCAAAACAAATAGTTTTCTAAGTTATAGTTCATTCTGAATGCTTTTAGCGTCATTTTAAAATCTGACACAGAGTAGCAGAGAAACAAGTAATCCACAGTCTAGCCATGAAAGTACCAGAACTGAATACTTAAACCTATTAAGCTGTGCAATAGAAGGGCAAAGTGTTTTTTTTTTTAATTCCCAGCACTCTGCAGCATCCAAAGCAGTTTTTATTTACTTACTTAAATGTGCATGGACATCCACAGGAACAGAAAGGCCCATGTTTATCTCATCTTTGTATGGTGCAAGAAAGCACAATTTGACATATCCTTACAAATGTTTTCTTATCAATTACTTTGCCCCCACAGAGGACATTTTGTTTAATCTGTGACAAACGTATGACCATGCTTTTACACACACACATGCATGCATAGGCACAAACGAACATATTCATCAGAATCTCTCACAATTCTATCAAGCAAATTGTCATGACAGGTTAATGAGAATTAATCCTGTATCAACTGTGGCCTTATCTATGTAATAGGAAGCAGAATGGCAGTATCAAACACTGCTATGTGAGTTTCTCTGCCTCTGTGTCTCCCTGCCTCCCTCCCAAAATTGTTGGGCATATTGGATGACACCAGTGTTCCCAATAAAATCTAACCAGGATCAAACTAGTATGGTGTCAGTTTAGGCACAGATGACAAAGGGAACTTGAGCTTAACTAGGATGAGGTAGACACCACAAGTAAGAAAGAATGTTGGAGGTTCAGATCTCATAACCATGTGATGTTATGAATCTACTGTGGAATGATGTTACTTGGCCAGGTGTTTTGTGATGTGCACAGCCTGAGCTCTAATGACACAAAGCTGTGATTTAGTTCATACTTGCCATAATGGACTTGACTAGCACATATGGAAATATTATTTGCATCAGCACCCAGAATGAAGATATGAAGAATGAACAAAATGACTTGAACTAGGCTTTATTAATCAACAAAAACACTGGCCTAACTTTTCTATGCATGTTGTTGCTTAACAAGTGGCCACAGCCTTCAGTGTTCTGGGTATACCCACTCTGGTTCCAAGCTTGGCCAGCTTTCCCAATGGCTTTGTTTATCTTAGCCTGCACATAAAACAGTGCCAACTATGTTAGACTCTCTTCCCCCATGTGCCACTCAAGCAAGTAAGGGCATGGTTGATATTGATCAGCATTAATGATGTTAACTGCTGTAGATTTTCTGGGTTGTATGGCCATGGCCTTGGCATTGTAGGACCTGATGTTTTGCCAGTAGCTGTGACTGACATCCTCAGAGGTATAACACAGAAAGACAGAGTACTCTCTGTGACAGCACTGAGGATGCCTGTCACAGCTACTGAACTCTAGCTGTGAAAGCCTTCGACAACATATTAATGATGTTCCTTCCAGTGTTCCCGCTAAGCTGAGTTAGTGTGAGCTAGCTCATAGTATTTTTAGCTTCTGGCTCACACATTTCTGTCTTAGGAAGAATGGCTCCAGAGCAAACTAATGTATGCCGTACCAAATCGCTCACTCACAACTTTAATGCCAGGAGCTCACCAAGTAGAATTTTTGCTTACAAAACTCTACAGCTTAGAGGGAGCACCTGGCCATTCAAGTGGTCCTTAGATACCTTAGGGTGCTTGTACATCAGACAGTGCTGACCAGTGCTAACTTAGACTCACTTGGGTTCCGAATCCTGAACTGCTGGCCCTCTTCTTCACTGGAGCAGACTGGCCATTATAGCCACTGGGGAATTTCCAAGTGGGCCAGTGGCCTGCCTCCCTCCACGTGGGCCAGCCCAGGTTAGAAGAGCTGCTCTGGCCCAGGGAAGGTGGTTCCCAGCCAGCTCGTGCCTCACCCAGCCAGAGAAAGCTATGGCTCTCTCTTCTTTGTGGGGGTGGGACCTCATTAGGCCAGAGAATAGGGCTCTTTCCCAGAGCCACTTTCTCCTCTCACTCTCTCCAAACCACCAGGAAGGCCCCAGAATAATCATTCTGATGATGGGATTTCCCTTTATGCACACACCTGCAAAAGAAAATAAATGTCAGCAACCAAGTCCATCTAATACAGTCCTTGTAGGCATTGGAATACTACTTATTCATGCTATGAATACCTTGTCCAAAAAAAGCTTAGTCAAGTAGCACTGATCCCGAATGAGTAGGCTCTGCACTCTCGCAATAAGCCCTTATTGGCAAATGTCACTTGCAACAACTAGTAATATGTGAAAAGCCCAGTAGCACCTTTAAGACTAACAAACTTTATTGTAGCATAAGCTTTCAAGAAACACAGCTCCCTTATGCTACAGTGAAGTTTGTTAGTCTTAAAGGTGCTACTGAGCTTTTTACTATTTTGCAGCAACAGACTAACACAGCTATCTCCTCTAGTAATATGTGAGTATATCATCCTAGTACTGGAGCAGTACTGCCTCAACACCAAAAACTCATGCAAAGCTTGAACAGGGCATATTTCCCAGTCTTTGCTAGTGCAAAGCACCACTCACCTACACAAAACTGGGGGTCCGGTCACACACGCCAGAAAAAATGGGAGGGGGGAAAGTGAAGCTATTTCCTCCAAAGGAATTTGACCTGCAGTTGCATGATCACACCTCCCTTTGAAGGTGCGGGTGCAGTCCATCAGTGCATGATCAGATGCAACTGTGGGTGAGTCATTTATTTTTTGTGTGTGCCTTTTTCCCATGTGCTTAACCGAGGGATCGATAAATCACACCTCCACACTGAGGGCTCCCTATGGAGTTTGCGATGATGCGCATACTGTGAAGGGGGGGGAAACAACAGCACGGAGTTGGGATGGCCTGATAAGACCATCCTGATGCCATGAGAGTGTGCTGAAATGATCAGACACAGGAAAGCCTGTCCGTGGCCCATTGCAACCCATTTACTACCAGATTTTTCCCATTGTCTTTTAACTCCGCTTCTGGGGTGGAGCAGAACGGGTTGCCAACGGCTGCGGGGTGATTCCCAGATGTTGTTGTCTGATCATACCCTTTAAATCCACCTGGCATTCACACCTATGTCGGGTCTAATTGTGTGTATGATTGCAGCTTGGGACTATTTCACTAGGGCTCAGGTACAGATGCTAATATTTTAACTCCTGTTCCTTGCACAGTTCACAAGACCCTAAAGGCAAAAAGGGAGGGAAAGAAACCCACAGCCAAGCATCCTTAAACTGTTGTGTGCAATCACAATCACTCCAGAGATCCTCCTCCAAAGCCACTTGACAGCCACAGTGGTAAAGATGTGCCAGCCACTTTGAACAGCAAGGGGGAAGGGAAAACCAACCAAGCAGTGGCAAAACACAAGCTGCAAATGAGAAAAACAGAGGGCAGAGAGACAGAGGCAACAACAGTGCCCAAGCAAAAACATTGTCCCACCCCACTCAGGCAAATCGGGCTGTTGAAAACACAGTGGTGCAAAACCATGTGGTGTCTATTGCCAGGGTCACCTGCTGTACCAGCAAAACACAAAAGGACAGGTGTCCATAGGAAAATATTTGAAACAACTGCCAATAAGCTGCTGCTGCTGTGTATCACCTCCACCCCTGGAGCTCTCTCACTAAACCTGCCAAGGGATCCTTCCACCTCTGTCCCCAAGTCTCACCTGTCATTTTGACACTACACAACCCCTCCTTCAACCATGTACACTTCTACATACCCCACTCTGACAGCCAGGGGTCCTTTCGTAGAAAATGAGGTGCAGGAGCTCATTAGCACAACTCATTAGCATAACTTATTTGCATATGCCACACTCCCTGACATCACTGGAAGTGTGTCAGAAGGCAACACCCACCGCTCAGCCTCCACCCAAAAATCTATTTCCCAACTCAGATTCAAACCTGGGTCTCCCAAATCCTTTTCTGGAACACTAACCACTACACAACACTTCATGGGGCAGTGGCTGTTGAGCAGTAGCAAGCAGCTGGGCCTGCATGAGTTATGCAAGTTGCATGGTGTCAAGTTGTCCAGTGGCTACTGTCAGACCTGACATGCTCTCTCCCCATACATTTTACTGACAAAAACAAATCCTTGAAGGCTGGAAATACTGCTGTGGTTGACAAACAATGGCCACTGAGAGAATTCCTTTCATATAGCTACAGGTGCTGCTTCTATTATGGGTGAGGGTTGACCCAATGTATTTTCAGCTGCCATCGATGATGGACGGCAGTTGGCTAGGTACTTCCCTACTGGTCCGAATCTTCCAAAGATAAGAATGTTTTCTCAAGAAGATGTTTTTGGCTGACAAAATCAAAGTATAAATCAATCATAATAAATCTGTTTAATTCTTGACATGGCCAAATATGTGGATAGTTGGATCCATAAACAAACAAGTCAAATGTTTCTACAAAAACTCTGAAATTAAAAACGTTGTTGTTAGCCACTCAGTCGTGTTCGAATCACCAAAATATTTTGATCTTGTCAGCCAAAAACGTCTTCATGAGAAAACATTCCTAGCCGAGGAAGATCTGAGTCAGATCGGGGACTTTTTCCATTAGGGTATAATGATCCTCCCCAGTTGCGGGGGCCAGTGGCTGCAGGCTCCCATCACTGCCTTCCCTTCAATGAAGGGAACATGCTGCCACTGTGGCGCAACTCCAGAGAGGGGGGATTTAAACTTGGAGTCACTCTGCAGAGGTGGCATGCTGCTTTCAGATGTTTCTGCCTGGCAGCAAGGCCAGCGCTTGCCCCGCTGTCATGCAGAAGCTTCTGCTGGGTTCCCTTCCCCCCCCTTTCCCTTCGTCCCACTTGGAGGTGAGGCGATGGGAAAGGAGGGGGGAAGGAATGGATCCCAGGCACTTCTGCCTGTCAGAGAGGCTGGTGTGCTGGCCCCTCTGTCAGGCAGAAGAAGCCCCGGATTCCCTTTCCCTTCGCCCCGCTTGGAGGTGAGGCGAAGGGAAAGGAGTGGGGAGGAGTTTACTTGTTACTCCCGGAACGCCGTTCCTGCCCGTCCTTGCTCGAAATGACCCCTGCTGACAGCACTTGTACACTTAAACCATCTACTTCATAAGAGAAAACTGCGCTAGTCTGCGATGATCCTACAAAACTGACTGCAATTGCTACATACCAGGGTCTCACATCAATGAGCTAATTTGCAGAGAAGCCTACTGAGGCGAGGCAATGCCACCTCAAATACCTGCTTCAGACCCTCTCATTGATTAGCTGCTACATGAGGCGAAAATGGTCCTGCAATTTAATAGGAGTCTTGAGCTTCATTCAGAACAGGAGTTGCTACATAACTGCACCTAGCCTGGTAGGCTGTGAACTGGCTTGTATAGCAGCATAATCCTGGGCTAATCTTTCTCAGACCTACTAAACAGAAGATAAGTCATCCATCGGCTGTCTCATGTGCCACTGATACAAGGCTCTTGAGAGATGTTAAGGATGATTACTTCATTTCAACCATTGCTTCCTTTACCTTGCAATCAGTGGCTATGCAGGGCCCAAGTCAGTATGCCTGTACCAGCTGAATCTCAACAGTCTTTGCACCTTCTGAATGTTGTAAATCCACACTAGATCAATAGACTTGGGTCTTTGTCCTAGTGCCTAATTCTTCATAGATCTATGAAAAATGTTTTAATCTCCCTCTAAGGACAGGGAGATGCTGAGAGAGGCATGCTGAGAGAGTCATGAAGACATATGCAACAATGTAGCCCTTTTATGAATTTGCAAAGTTCTGTCAGCACAGTCATACTCTCCATTTTCTCACACCAGGGAATGCGGCTGCTATTCTCTCACCACATGATGAAGACGCTGCTGCCACATTTTAAGCAATGAGAAACGCAAAAGGAGTCTTGCAAAGGAAGCAGCATAGACACAGTTTCTACATTTTCAGATCACTGGAGTCTCAGGATGGCTGGGTTGTAATTTATAGCAAGCAAAGTACAGTGGTTAATCCACCCAGCACAAATTCATTTGGGATTTCAAAACTGGGCCTGGTATGATGAAATCAAGGCATGCTAAGTTAATTGTTAGAAGCAGGTATACAAAAAGGGGCAGCATGCAGTGTAGCAGCAAAACATGATTTGATTTAGAATACTCTTGGCTGACATCTCAGAAAATGAATAGTTGCCATAAATGGACAAAACAATTACAAGCACAACAGTTTTTTCCTGCATGATGTAGCCATTAAAGTAATTGTGTCTTCAATGTCTTCAGTGATCTAACACAAGGCTGGATTTGTGTCACTGATGGAAGTCAAAGCAGTTTTCACCCTCCCCCTCAGCTGCTTCCTTCTGTACCCTAGTTTTAGGATAATGGCAATGCCTTCAAGCAGAGTTATACCCTTATAAGTCTATTGAAATCAGTGTACTTTGAAGGGTATATCTCTGTTTATGATGACACTGTCCCTTTTGTAAAGCAACTTCTGGAACCTTTTCTATTGGAGTGGCATAAAATAGGGAAATGGGTCGTAAGACTTAAGCCATAAGATTCCAGTAGGGATGCTGTCACTTTTGTCTGATACCTACCTGTGCCCTACATTACATACTACAGAGCCTACATTAAAGTTGCTTGTTTGTTTTTTAGTATTATTGTGTTAAAGTCTAGAACTAGTGAACCCTTGAATGGATACACGAAAAAAAATGTTAGCATCTATCGTAAACAGGATGTCTCATATTTTTTATATAGAACTTTTATTTTTTTAATTTTTTGGGGGTAAAATTTTTATTTCGTTTCCACTCAGAACTTTTATTTTTGATGTTCCAAAATGTATGTTTGCAACCCTGAAAATGGTGTGGCTGATATCTATGAGGTCTCACACTTTATACTGTTCACATTAACAATCTCTCCTGGGAATGAAGAAAACAGTGAAAAATAATATTTGAAGCAGACTTAGATCCCCACTTTCAACTGTGTTCCCAAGATGCCTAGAACAATATATGGTAATCCTAGTAAAGCTATGGCATTTAATTAGCTTCCTATTATTACTGGCAAAGTAAATAAAGTTCTTTTAACTTTTCCAATAAGAAGAAAGATTGCAGTAATCAAACATCTTTTCTTTCCATAGTACATGAGTGATTTCGTGTTCCTAACGGTAGCTGTCTTGTTAGTGGCAATGGCGTACAACACATTATAAATTCTGAACTCATTGTTTTAAATTTATGTTGAAATGAAGTCTATGCTTTGCATTAAGAGAAGTCATTTGTACAAGACACACCTGTACCTAATGATGTGGAAGATTATTGCAATACATTATTTGTTAAATTACTTTGTCTCTTTTCTCTGGATCACTTTGCAATAATTAATTTCCCAGTTGGTGAAAGGTTCAACAAATGTAATCTATCATGTAAATGGCAATTAGAGTGACAGCACAGTTTTCAATGTATTTTCTTGGTGTGGGTAGCAATGTTAGGCATTTGAGAATTATCAGATTTATCAGACATCCAGTGCAAACACCTGAATAGAGTTTTTTATCCTTCTAAGATGACTTGGAAGGGTTTGTTTGGTATGTGGCTCCCTCTCTTTAGGCTCCTAAATATGTCCAGCATTTGGTTCAGCAGTTCATCCCCTTGTGTGTCACAGGTATTTTTATGCCTCACAGCTCTTAATATTCCTACTCACCTATAGTGTTTTCTCCTTCTCTTTGTTTTTCAGGGAAGAAATGAATAATATTTGGGACTGGCTTTTGAACTGATTGCCTGTGATACTGGAACTCCATATCCAAGATGCATTTTGATATATGATGTTTATAAATTAAACATGGGTCCTGAGATTACCATGAGAACAACTTAATTAGTCATGCTCTGCTTTATGCAACTCTCAGAGAGTAGTGTTGTACCTGTTGTTTGTCTCTCTTTTGATCCTGGAACATTTCCTACATGCTAGATGAGAACATATTCTGACCTATCAATACTTGATGATGATTTGGCTCCTTTTCTGCTCAGTTTTTATTTACTAATTTAGAAACATTGAGTAGGAGAAGGCAGCTTCAAAGCAATCCGCCTCAGTGACTGGATCAAAATCTACAAGTGACACTAATCTCTGGAACAGTGATTCTGACAAAGTTTTTGAGCTGGGGGACATGTAATGCAGTGGGCCTTGTGCAATTCTGCAGCACAAACATGATTGATGAGAGCTCCCCTCCTAAAAAACCATCCTTTATTTCAAATGAAAAAGGCACATGAGGTCTCTACCACCAGGGCAGGGTAGAATCCAGACTGTCAGTTTTTGGGAAGGAAGATTCTGTTCATAGTACTGCCTGATGTATGTACTCATCCAGACAACTTTGTGAGTATTAATGAAATATCTTACTGTCCAGGATAGTTTTCAGTGTAGAGAAGTCATAAGTATGCCTCCACCAATGCTAATATCTGCTACAAGGTATTAACTGAAAGCTAACACAACAATGGAGTGCCAAAGAGTTTTTGCTTGGTGTGGCCAATTGCTTGTATATGTCTGGTGTGGTTTTCTTTTCTTACAATATGATATATTGTTTTTGGAAAGTTTCTGAATTTCAGGAGATATTTTGCAATATTTAATGGAGGGGTGCCATTTGAGAAATATATGTCCAAAGCCTTTTTGGGTTCATGTAACTAGCAGTGGGGTAACTTTCGATCCTAGCCAATATTTTCTCTTAAACTTTATTACTTGAAAGCAATGGTATGGTCTTAAAATAGAAGAACCCCAGTTCCCAGAGAAAAAGCTACTTTGTTCTTATCATTGACTGTTACAGGTATATGCAAACTTACAATAGCTCACTTCTAACACTGAGCATACATTTAAAAACAAAGGGTCTCTAAGGTATTTTAGCTTGTTTTATAGTCTGCTCTTACCCTGAGGGTTGTTTCATCAATATTGTTTTAAACAGCTACATTGTATTTGCTTTTATTGCTTGGATTTCTTTTAGTGGTAGTCTTTATTAGCATGTTTTTATTACTGACCTCAGTTGTTTTATTATGTTTTAATTGCTGTGATTTGTTTTTATTGTATACTTGGTTTTGTTTTATTGTTGCAAATTATCTTGAATAGGTCTGTGGATGTAGTGTATAAATTTTCTAAATAAATAAATAAGCTAATTTAAACTGATCAAGTGGATGACCTATTTTTCCCTTGGTTTCTTCATTCGCTCTATCTTGGAATGGTTTCTTTTTAAAATTAAAGGTGAGATGTCATAGGAATCTGAAAACTGTCATGTCAGTCGGCTTATGTCATCTGAGAATTGCTTAAATCTAAACTGAGTTGTTGTGTTTTATTGTTTGAAGTTTTAGTGTCTTATTGTTCATCGCCCGGAGCCCTGAGTAATCAGAGATTGAGTTATTCATAGATCTAATTTACAAATAAATAAATAAATAAATAATGTCCAGGTGACAACATCCTAAAAGGGCAATGTTGTTTGGACATTTCTGTGTGCATTCTGCCCCCCAAAATAAAGCCATGGTGACTTCTTATCCAGGAGGTTTGGAATGTGACTTTACATAGATGCTGCCATTTAATATTGCTTCTAACCCGGCACCTTTGATTTTCCAAACAGGCATTACATAAACCACTTTTTGATCTTTAATTAATTTATTATAATACAGAATGATGCCCCTGAAAATATAATATCTAATAGGCATGAAATTGACCTGAACTCTAAGATGAACAGCTGGTATACAAAATTAACTATGGTCTCAAAAATTTATTTTGAGCAGTCTCCATTCTTTGTGGATCTAATAAGCTCCATTAATGACCTGAAGTATAACCTTGCCTATGAACACCTTTGGGGGTTTGAGAGTACACTTTAGGTTGAAATTTAGGATGCTCTATGCTGATCTTGCAGCTGTTAGCTAAACTGGTATAATCTGATTTTCCCACTTTATGCAAAGCAGACTCCCAGATAAATGGATTGAGCTGCCAACCATCCAACTGCCAAATGTGATACTTGGCCCAGAATCCAAATAACTACTACCTTGGTCTTTGAATAATTTACATACAGCTGCTGTCTACTACAGGCTTCTCCAAATTCATATTACAAATGTCTCAGACCTGTCTGTGTCTCTGAAAGTAAGGCCATGTTGACAGTCTAAAACCACACACTCAGCTTCCAAGCCATGATTGATATAGGCAAAGACTGATGCTATGTTTTTGGGATCCCGTTCGTGGGGAGGGCGGGGTATAAATACAATAAAATAAATAATACACACACACAGAGAGAGAGAGAGAGAGAGAGAGAGAGAGAGAGAGAGAGAGAGAGAGAATAAGAAGGGGGTCAGAAGATACACATGCATCTTTTGAAGGGGACTGTACAATCATAAGAATGTATTTTTGTGTATGTGAGCAAGCCCCATTGAATATATCTAAGTAAAATTATGGGTACCTTTTTAAGACTGCTTCCTAAATCTGGTACTTGCCATTCCCTACCAATTCTCACTTCTCTATAACTGATCATTGTATAATTTCTGATAAGGATCAGCGAGTGCCTATCTATATACATTGTTTATACCACTATTGGTTTAGTCTTTGATTCTTTTGCAGGTTATTGATAGATTAGAAAATGTGGCATACATTTACCTCTGGCACTTTGACACATTTGTTTTTCAAGTGGTTCAGAACAAAGCACTGATACCAGGTTGATCTCCTTTGCCAACATTTCTATGGTGTTCAACAGTTTTTTACTTGTCTAACGAGAAACTGAAATAATCTTTATTTTATTTAAATAATCTGCATTTTCTCTTTCTGCTCCTCATGGCATTCTTGAACACAATATCAATACATAACAATACAAAAACCTTTATTGGCATATAAAATCAGTAAGATAAGGGCTTCATCAAGCTAAAATTACATCTATAAATCTTAGAACACACCAGTATTAAGAATAGTTTCTTGCTACCAAAATTTTAGACAAAAATTCAGCAATTTGTACAGTTACTTCTGGGAACAGGGAAAAGACCCCGAGATACGGAAGAGTTACCACTGGCTCCAGCATCCAAACAGACTAGGATTGAGAGTTTTTTAATTCAGAAATTGCCTAATATAGTAAGCGCAATTCCTACCTCTAATTGCTTCAACCTCCTGGCTACTTATACTGACGACAAAAAGCAAAGAGCCTAGTACTCTAGTTACAGAGGAGGAAAGAGACCTTAAAGTTAGAAGTACAGAAGGCAACAATAAACCCATATTTGATTTAACCCTTCTGACTGCACAAACAGTAGAAGCTATTTTTGAAAGGATAATGATAATCAAAGATTAATGATCATTAAAAAGTAACTTTTCCCCCACCATAGAGAACAATGGAGGGGATAGGGGCAACCTGTTTGAGGGCCAGTAGAATTGGATCTCCTGGTCCAATGCTCTTGAAACCTGGTTGGTATCTTGGGGAGAGGGTCCAGCAGCTACCCTGCGAGTTTGGAGTCGCTCCCTAAATCCCCCTCCCCTCCAGACCCAGAATATACCCTATGTTTTCGCCATTGACTTCAATGGCCCACAAGATATAATGGGGCTGAAATTGACAATCGGCTGGCCGAAAGACTCCTGACATGCAGGAGTCTTACAGCCAGCCGAAATTGATTCTGCCCAATTCGGCCGAATCCAAATGGGCTGAATTTTTTTTTTGCACACCCCTAAAAATGGATGCTTTGAGCACATCTGTTTCTGCTACATGAACCTAACAGCAGAAAACTGGGTACTGAATTCCTGGCCCACAAACAAAATGGAACATTGCAAGTGGAACAGTGTAACTGCAATTATCTAAAGTGCCATCACTTTCCATGAGATATGCCTAACTTTAATTGGTTCATCCTATTTTATGAAATTAAAAAAGAATCCAGAATCTGAACATTCTACTGCTTTTCCAGTCAGTTGCAAAAAGATGCATACAACCTTTGCCCAACAGAACTACCCTATTATTGCATTAATCCTTTGATTCACCTCATTTTCTTTAGTCTTTTGAAGGTCTGTACACAGCCCTGCAGCATACATGCCATCTCACAGCGTTCAAAGCAAGGCTGTACCACCTGCAGCAAAATTACCCCTTATCCTTTAGATGAGTGTGGGATAGCATGTTGTCACTGGATGATGCTACCTCAAGAACAGCATTACAGATAAAAGGTCTTGTTATTTACAAAGTTCTTACATTCTATCAGTGTGTCTTTTGCAATGCCCTTATGCAATACATCTCTGCTTAAATTTTATGCAACTCACGTCAAGCTTTATGACTAATTAATTCCAAATATCATGGTACATATCTGTAAATCAGAAAATTTGATAACAAAAATTTCCTGTTACAAATTTCCATATAATTACTGCTACCGGGTATGCTCAGTTGCACAGGCTGTGAAAAGAATCACATCATCCCTAAAAATAAGTCTGTACCTTTGGATGGAAAAAAAAAATCACTACATACAAAGCAATCAGCTAAGCTACCAGAAGCATGGCTTATAAAAGATGGGAAATTACTTGGAGACAATCAATTGAACCCAATCAGCAATGTAGGCAGAGTCATACGGATTCAAAATTTATCACTGATTTTTGCATGATGCTTGCCAAATATCCTTTTTCAGAATTTGGGTGGGAACAAAAAATCCTAGAGGGGCAGATAATTGTTGACGGATGCTGCTATAGACAAAACACTTTCTCACACAAACCTTTTCATATAGCAATCATAATCTATTTCCATATTACCTTCAGCTGATTAAAAAAACAACACCTGTACAGGCTGTACTTAAAGAATTAATGCTCCTGATTATATGGAAGTTCATGAGGAGTAGACTATAGGACAGTATGAACCTATGGAAAAATAAAGGAGTAAGATGGGGGAAATCTACCTACCCCTAGTTGTCTTCTGTAGCTCTGGCTTTCAGAAGTCTGAAAACTATGTATATCAAGATGACTGCAACTTTCTGTTATAATATCCTGCCCTAAACCACCAGGGTAAGGGTTATTAAAAAGCTCAGTTTAAGCAAATGTCCTACTATAGTGCAACCTCTGTGATTTGATGCGGAATGCACTACCTTTGTGTTATCCAGTGGAATCAGTTCATTAGAGCAGTCCTCAATTCCATGTGTGGTCAAAACCAATTTGAACTTTCACTGGGAAAAAACCCTTCACTGTTTGTTAAGATTGCCTTCTAAAGCACTGCTTCATGTGTTTTCTCCTCTCTGTGGCTTTCTACTAGATATAGGCCTTTTCCATGGCATTCTCCATCTGTGGAATACTCTCTCCAAGGTTGTTCACAATGTTACATGTAGAAATTGACTATAGGCTAGTTTCCAAGGTATTTCCTACTGCTTGATAGCTTGCAAAAATGTTGCACTTGATATGATCCTTCCAATCACTTCTAATATTCATAATTAAAAATGCATACCCAGGGCCAGTTTCCAGAATGCCAGCCATGAAAAGGTCCTCTTCAGTTTGTCCTCCTGTTTTGTAAAACCACTTTATGAGTTTGTAGCCACTGTGAGATGTGAGCCATTGATATTTTGGCTCACAGTCTTTGATGAAAACTAGACCTTCTATAGAGTAACATGTAATTTTTCCCGATTCTTTCTTTTTATGCAAAAGCAGCTTTGGGAAGCTGCTATGACTCTTTCCCCTTCCTGCTGTTTTCCCCCCCACTCAAAAGCACCCCTTACAGATGGAAAAGCAACAGCTGGGGGTGATTTTGAACAGAAAAGCTGCTGGGGGGGGACTATGTGACCCTTTCCCACTACCTTGCAAAGATTTTTTAAAAGGATGATTTTGAGACTGCTGCCCTGAGCTCCCTCGAGGAAGCTGGGCCACAGATAAGGTAGATGGAAAAGATGCTGATATCCTTGACTGACCTCACAGTGCCCCTACAATGTGGTTATAGCAGTTATCTTTCCCCTATGCTACACTACACTACACAAGCACCCACAGCTAATCAGATGGAAGCAGACATGCATTATAAAGATGAGGCAGGTTGTCAACCCTCTTATATAGATAAATGATTCAACAATTTAATGTAAAGCATGTCTTTCTACACATAACAAGACTAATTTAAAGCTGCCTGTTTTTTGCCAATTGTTGTGTACCCCATAAGGATGATGAGGAAAACAGGGTGATATTGGCGTGAGTGAGATTAAATTTGAGAGTAAGACTAGGCCGATAAGGGAGAGTTGTGGGCCGAGTCCAAAAGGACACTGGGGGATCATTGGAGATTACCTATATGATAATACTAGAAGTTTCTGTTCTAGGATGGGAGAGCTGGAATGCTTGGTGCTAAATGACAGACACAGTTGGTGGTACTAGAAACATGGTAGAAAGGGGAAAACCAATGGGACACTATTATCCCTGGATATAAACTCTATAGAGAGGAGAATGATTGATGCGTCAGGGGAGGTGTTGCTTAGAAGGCCCTTTTAAAAGAAAGGTTGTGAATAATGGTTACTTGGTTGGATTTTTAGAATGTTCCCAAATGATGCTTTGTGTAGGCACTGAGCTTGAATGTACAGATGATCATTCAAAGAACAAAGAAATGAGTCTTGTTGCATCTCAAAGACTAATAAGATTTTATTTCAGAATAAATTTTCATGGACTAGAGCCCCTTTGTTACACACAGTGGTGTAAAAACAGCCAATTACGGCTTGTCACAAGCTCTATGCCCACAGACCCCTCACAGCCTCTTTCCTTAACAGATCACAGAGTCCATGGATTCATCACACCACCATGCCTTCTGCTTTAGTGCCACCCTTCTTCTTGGTAAGTTTTGTTGTCTCTGGGGTGGCTCCTTCCCAGTCCAATCCCTCAGGTTCTCCCCAGCCCCCAGGCCTTTGCAGCCTGCCTTGCAGTTTCCATGTTATCTTGAAGCTGACCTCTTGCCATGCAAGGTCTTCTGGGCCTCTGGCAGTGCAGCTTCCTCCTGCCTGGGCCTTTCCCAGTTCTTGCAGAGCCCCGCTGCCCTGACCTCTGCTTGCGCCTTGCTGCTCTGGGGCCTCCTAGAGGTCCCGCCTCTCAGCCTACGCCTGGTTCTCCCCTGGTCCTGCTGCTCCATCTCTCCATGGTTCTTCACTGCCCTGGGCCTTCCTGCAGTTCAACCTCCTCCTTTTTTCCTTTTCTTCCTTTACAAGCTCACTGATTTACATATCTTGAGGAGCAGAAAAATTTCACATTGTTCTGGTTCTGGACACAAAAGATAAAGGACTGATAAAAAATGGCTACTGCCAAAGGATCATCATCTCTAAGCAAATGAAAGAGAGATTCCAAAGTATAGGGTGCTTAATATAGTAACCCCTGATATTCTAAATTAAAAAGAAAACAGTGTTCAAACAGAACATGAAACAATGTGTAAATCTTTTTAAGGCCACAAGGGCAAATTCTATCAGAATAAGGCCTATTCAAAAATCTTCCTTATAGAAACATAGTGAAATATTTAATCTTGCAGATAGAAAAACTCTACAGTACTGTGGTGTGGTTAAATAATACATATAAGGGGGTAAAGATCTCAGGAGAGAAATATCGAAGGGTGGGGTAAACAAGCATGATGAGCTCTCAATAACAAACTTCTGTAATCTGTTCCTAATGCTTACGCTTTCTGCCATTCATGACAGCTCTCCAGGATCGATTGCCACCCACATGGAGGAAAAGGTAGGTTGAATGGGCTGTGCCAGATGTGGACCCCATGCCTGGGGATGAGTCAAGGGGCCAGGATCACTTCCTTCCTCTGGGCCACCAGCAACCATGGCACCTGGGCCAGGGGCACCTACCCCATTCCTCCCCCTCCCTCTGTCCAACAGGGCAGGGCCAGTGGCATTTGAAGATGTCAAGTCCACCCTCTACATCAGCTCCTCCTCAGTTACTGGGGCAGGGGATCCCGGGATGCCAAGTGTCGACAGTACCACAGAGGCTGCTGTTGCCATGCACTTTCTCGAGGTCAGGGCACATAGTCTGTCCACAACATCAGCAGTGAAAGTCAGGGAATAGGCATATGGGCACAGGGGGGAAACATTGCAGCCAGTCCACGGGAGTTCCCAAGCAGCTGCCGAGCCTTTGCACCCCACCTCAGCCTCCAGAGCTGCCTCACCTCCCTTGGCTCCTGGCCTGGGAGTCTGGCTGCCTTGATCCTCCTCCCCATCACTCAGCTCCATCTCCTCCTTGCTAGACATGTAGTGGAGAACCCAGGGACATCATGGGAGCACCCTGGCTGTGGAGATGTAGGCATGATGATGGCAGAGTCGCCCTCCCCCGTGGGGCAGGAGTCATTGGCCAGCTGCTCTGGCTGCTACTGCATCCTTGGCCCTCATCACCACCCTCAGAGGATGGGCCCACAGCAGCAGCCCCACCCTGTGAGTCACCTGCAGGATGGAAAGAGATTTGTTAGGAAGATGGGGGGGCTGATGGGAGGCCCCAGGTAGCAGGATTTGTCCCCCACAGCTGGGGGCAGGTGTCAGCAGAGACCATGACACTCACCACACAAAACCTCCATGCTGTGGCCACCCACCACCATGGGAGGTATCACCAGTCACATGATGACCTTGGCTCCCTGCAGACCCTCCTCCACCACATGCTTGTAACATACACGTTTGGCCACGAGTGCTCAGACATGCTTCCAAGTAGGGCCAAAGGAATTGTTCCAGCACTTCAGAGTTGACATCTCCACCTGGACAGTGTGTCCCAGGGCTGATGTCCATTCCATGAAAGAAGGCACAGTGCTGGGAGGTGGTGGGATAGCCCGCCTCCACATTCTGCTGTGTTTGGGTGGCATGGCCACTAGAACCTCTGGTGGCAGGGACAACCATTGCCATCTGAACTGGATCACGGCTGAAAAGGTGTTGCTGTATATGTTGGTGGTGGAGCATGCAATCATTGCCCTTGCCACTGCCAGGCCTCCTGTGACCATCAGGGCATGTTCATGTACCTTGTGGCCAAGTTCCCTGGCAGTGTCCATGATGCCTGTTGGCCACCTGGCCAGATAGCAAAGGATGGCTCCTGGGTTAGTATGGTTGGCATGGCTGGGTGGACTTACAGCAGAGACCAGTACCCCTGATGGCTCACATGCCATTCTTTACAGGTGACCAAGGGTATCTCTTGCTGCTTATACCTTGAATAAAACTTTGTTGGTCTTAAAGGTGCCACTGGACTCAAACTTTATTCTGCTGCTTCAGACCAACCTAAATCTACATTTTCTTGATTACATTAGAATTATACATAAATACATATCATTCGGTATATGCAGCACCTCATGTCCCTTTTTCCCCTATAGGTCCCTTTTCCCCCATAGGTTCATTTATAAAGTGCGGAGCCACAACAAACATCTGACAAAGTGGGCTCTAGGCCTTGAAACATTATGGGGGGGGGGGATCTTATCAGTCATTAAAGTGCCACACCAATTCTGCTCATTTTTGCTGCAATATGGCTACCCTTCTGGAATTATTATCAAAGGATAATTATAGATAAGCAACTAGTTTTACTTTATATTATTTTATAAAGGAAAAATTAAATATACTGTTTGAAATCTGCCTTCTTTATATTTTTGTGTGTTCAAGTTATAGGTTTAATTACTAACTTGTCCTATCTAATGTATATGGCACATAAATAATATAGTTAAGAGAGTAGATTTTAAAGATGATCAGGGAAAATGGCTGAAAAAGTGGTCTTCTAGGCATAAACATCCCAGTTCATTTGTGGCTTTATAAATTAATTCTTGCAATGTGAACTGTAACCCGTCTACTGAAATACTAGCTGAGGTCTCCAATGAACTATTACATGTTCTAATGATTTGCTAAATTATTGCATCTTATGGTATTTACATTTTTTTTCTTTGTGGGTTAAAAGTGTGTGTCCTCATGAAAAGTTTAGGAAACTGATTTTCAGAGCACAATATTTTAATAAAATGATGGAGCTTTTGATTGTAATTTGCAGTGGAGTGGGGGGAGGGGAGGAGGATTATTGTCTTTGTATTACAGAATCAGTGTGAAATGGGAAATAAATTAAGAACACCACCAACAAATAATACTACCCTGTAACATTTCTTTTTCCTAGGCTTTTGATTAAAGGGCTGATCATTTAAAATTGTTCTTTCAGTCTGCTTCTATCCTGAGGATTGTTGTATGAGAATCATTTTATGCTACTAAACAGTTCGTGCTTCTCCCCCCCCCCTCCCTCTGTTGTGCTGGTGTGATGGACTGCACTTTAAAAGCAGGTTTCATAGTAAAGCTAAATCAGAGAACTGGGAGATAAAGAGTTAACTTTTTCTGTGGAATGGAGAGCTTGCGTGACAGGCTGCTCCTCTTTTCTGATTGGCCAGTGCCTGCTGAGGGAAATATATGATCAGCTGTGAGCTGAGGAAAGTGTCAGTTTGGGTTCTGGAGTGGCTCTGTCAGGTAGAACCATTCTGAAGGCAGTCAGTTTCTGGCAGAGTTTGAAGTCAGAGTGTCTGATAGAAAACAGATTCATCTGCTGAGCAAAAGAAAATGACTCCTTGCACTAACTGTGTTATATTTCTATCCTGAGGAGGAATTCAATATAAGAATTCAGTGTCAGCATAAACTGAAGTCCATTTTACACAGACACCAGCGAGAGAGTTTTGGCAAGAGTGATTGGGGTAGTGTGTGGGGAAACCCCTTTCAAGTCTGAAAAGGAACAGAATTCTTCTGAGGAGAAGATTAATTCCTGTCCACTGTCAGAGGATTTAGCTCTGAGGAGGACCCTGGTCTGTTGTAAAGGGAAAACGGTTTTCGACATCTCAGGAAACAGGGATAAAGGAGTGAATTAGGTCCACAAAGACAGTTACCAACTCCACGAAATCTGAATTGCCATAGGAAACTCTCTGAGGAAACACTGTTACTGTAACTAATATACTAAAACACCTCTTACTGCTAAGAACTAAGAATACCTGACAATAAGCTTTAATAACATCATTTTGCCTATTTAAAGAGGTGAATTATGTACCATTTACAACATTTACCTCAGCAGTCCCCATCTCTGCCTGTTGAATAAACTTATTATTTTGTTTTAATGTTAATCGATCTCCAGTGCCACTTAAAAAGGGAAATAAGAAGAGGGCTCCTGCTTTTCCACAGAAAGTTCCTTGGGCTAAAAGCTGGGTGGGACAGAAAGTCTTTTATAAAATACATGAATGAATGATGTTTATTTGCAGTCAAAGACCATTATAAACTACATTAATTTACACACTACTCGGGGCTGCTCAGTCACAGCAAGGAACTAAAGAGATTTTTGGCAGGAAAATCTGCCTCAGAGTAGGGAAATTGACAGCGGTCCATTATAGCTGGGTATTTAACAGTTCATTAATTTTAATTATGTGTATGCTGTTTTATGATTTAATCATATTTTTATTTTGTCAGCTGCCTTGAGCAGATTCTCTGCACAGGTGGCATATAACTTTTCCTAAAGTTTAACAATTAAAAGGTTCTCAACAACACACAAAAACAAATGAAAAGGGGTATATTTCTGCAACCCTACCAAGGACACCTTCACTCTGCCCCCCACAGTGCCACTGCGTTAGTGAGAGGCTTCCTGCCCTGCACTTGCTCTGCCCACCATTACTCATCTAGGTGGTAGGAGAAAAATATCCAGGGACAATGGGGAGCGCAATCAGCATCTTCCAATGCCATGACATCTCTTCCAGCATGACCTGGAAGTGACATCACTGTCATGCTCTAGCATTTGCCCAAAATTTTATAGTTGAACCATAGAGTTTTTGCTGGATGCAAGAGCATCACTGGTAAAGCAATGACATCACTTCTAGGTTTCCAGCAAAGACCCTCCCCCCAGGTAAGTTTCCCTCTGGTTGTGAGCCTCAGGGTGGCAGCCCTACTAAAGACATCTCTCCCTTATAATAATTGAATAGTGGGTGCCAAAATTCTAAAATGCGCCCCGTTAGTGTATGGGCGGAAAAAATGCCACTCAGAAGACACTGGCTGATGACTGGCTCCCTCAGCGCACCTGCGCTCCCATTGGCTGGGTGGCTGGGAGGGGAGGGAGCCAGTCATCGCA
>NW_015169203.1:46406-72426 GCF_001447785.1 Gekko japonicus
CCTTCCTCCCTTCCTCCCTTCCTCCCTTCCTTCCAAGCTTTCTTCCTCCCTTCCTTCCCAAATTACTAACATTAACCCCACTCTGTCTCCCCCCCTTTTCTCTCTCTCCCCCCCTCTCTAACTCTGTCTCTCTCTCTCTACCTCCTCTTCTCCATTCCTCCCTTCCACTCGCCCTTCCTTTCTATCTAGTGGCCGTCGTCTACCGCCACGACGGGGTTTGCTTACTAGTCTTACATAAATTGGGAGTAGTGGGTCCCTAATCTGCTGTAATGTGGTACAATTTTCATTTCAAACTTTTAGACTTGAAACAAAGTAGTAGCAGTACTTGCCACAAGAAGAAGACAACTGAAGAAGAAAAGAAACATCACACAGTCTCAAGGGAACACTCTCCTAGACAGCAGCAAAGTTGCTGCAAATAATGACTTTTCTGTGAGTTCAAAAAACATTGTTAAAAATGGGTCTGTGACAAGGTATCTATTTCAAAATATTAACTGTTCAATGCCATATTTTCCCTGCAGTATTCTAGAGCAGAGGTGAGCAGTAAACAAAGATAAACAGCAGAAGTTAATTTTGAAAAAGAAAATTCCAATTTTGTTATCTAACTTTTAATGATCACTCCTACAAGCAAATTGGTAAAATACAATTGCTGTTCTACTTCACTAACTTTTCAATTACTTCTTTAAAGTAACAAATGAATTCCTTTCTCAGTGGCTTGATTTCATATGGCTTAGTTGGAATCATCAATTTATGGAGAATGATAAGGTGAGATGGCCAAATTTACCCTAGCAGATTGTGCAAGGTAGTGCTTTCTTTTGCTTTCTCACCTACACACGAGGAACATCTTCAGCTTCCAGAATATTACTTCGCTTCTTCACATATTAGAATAACAATGCACTTAGAACTGGCGTAAGACTCTGGAGTGTTCAAGGCATTTCACATAAATTGTCTCATAATCCTTACAACAGCCCTTTAATGTATTATTATCCCCCTATTACAGAATGTTCCAGCTCCTGCCAACCTAGCAGTTCGAAAGCAAGAAATTGCAAGTAGGTAAATAGGGACCACTTTGGTGGGAAGGTAACAGCGTTCCATGCGCCTTGGTGTTTAGTCATGCCGGCCACATGACCACGGAAATGTCTTCGGACAGCACTGGCTCTTTGGCTTTGAAACGGAGATGAGCACCGCAACCCTAGAGTCGGATTTGACTGGCTTTCGAGCAAGGGAACCTTTACCTTCACCTTTATTAAAGAATGAGAAGGGAAAGTGGTATCTTAGCCATCTATTAGACAAGAATATAGAACAATGAATGATATAAATATTTGAATAGAAAATGAGCATTTTCCTTCCAAGGCTAATAACTGGGGATGCTCAAAACACCTGCTAGTTTGGCTCACGTTCTGCTTGAGAGTTGCAAACAGGAAGCTGATTTTTCATCAGGCTATTTGGTTGTTTGTGAGCAGCTTGAGCTTGTTCAGTGAGTGACTTTCTGCATATTCAAACAGTGCAGTGTAGTGCAATCAGTAATATTTCATGTATGCATGTTCTTCCACAGCCCAATGGGAGGCATGGCCTCCATCAGCTTGTCATTGCTGCATACTGTTTCCAAGCTAATAGTTTAAATACGGCCAGCCAGTGATTTATGAACACTGAATTTTTTTTAAAAAAGTTCAGTGTTCACCTTACTTTGTTTGAATTGGCAGGTGTTAGACTGACTAGCCTATAATGTCTTGGATCCTCTCTTGACCTCAGTCCTCTGGTATGGAGGCTTATTTTAGCAACAAGTTACATACACTTGTATATGAGCTCCTTAAGAACCTTTGACCATCTGAACCCAGAGACTTATTAGTTTTTAATTTACCCAGTTGCCCTATAAATCTGATTCCGTTTTTAGGAATCCCTGAAAACAGAGGCTACAGCATGGGTACATGTCCCACATTTTCCATAGTGAACACAAATGCAAAAAAATGTTCTCACTTTGTCTGCTACCACCCCTTTCAAGTAGGGTTACCAGGTGTGGGCAGAGTCCCCTGTCCCACCTCTGTTTGCCTGCCACTGCTTAGATCAGCAGTTGGAAGGGAAAAAATGGCTGTTGTGCCAATGGTGTGACATCACTTTTGGGGAAAATATGCAAGTGATGTCAGTCTTCTCTAGGAATTGCCAGAAACTGGTGATGGTAAAGCCATAGTGTTTTGCCGATTCCTAGAGAGGACTGACATCCCTTCTGGGGAAAACCTATCCTTAAATCATCCTTTGTCATCCAACCACCCAATATTCTCCCTAGTCAGTTTCTTGTTCCTGATATATTTGAAGATATAATTGTCTTAATGTTTTTAACAACCTGTTTCTCAAATTCTCTATATGCTTACCTTATTGTCAATATACATGTGTTTTGCAAGAACCTGAGCCCTTTTCTGTTCACTTCATTTAGGTAAATCTTCCACTTGTTAAAGCCTTTTTGCCTTTCATGGTCTCCTTGACTTGGGTTGTAAGCCATGCAGGTATTCTTTCAGACTTGATGGTACCTTTCCTAACCTGATCTATGCATTCAATCTGGTGCTCTGAGCCCTTTTAAATAACTTACAAGCATCCTGGAGGGATTTGACTCTCCATTTCATCTTCCTTCTGACAAATACCCTTATTTTTTTTGCAAAGTTCCCTCTTTTGAAATTGTGTGATGGTCTTAGGCTTTGGGGACAAATTTCCACTGACATTAATGCTGAATTCCTACCATATAGTCACAGAGTGGACCATCAACATTTACAATGGAAAAGCTACAGGAGTCACACGTGGAAGGTGTAGGTTCATAACCCTGTAGCAGGGGTCCCCAATCTTGTTGAACCTGAAAGCATTTGGAGGAAGTGGGCACCAGCACAAAATGGATGCCATGAGACAAGGGCCAGTCACAAAAAGGCTGCTGTAGGGTACAAAATGTTGGGACATTGAAGCCAAGCATCCTTGTACAATGGAAGCTGCTGTTTCTGAATGGGGACACCATGCAGTCACAAAAAGAATGTGTCTTGGGTTCTTCTGAATCGTCTGCTGCTCATGAGGGAGAAGTGTGCCAAAATTAGTTTTTTACTTTGGAGAAGATGTAAAGAAGTCTATCCAAAGGTGCTATAAGCACTATGTTGATGATCACTGTTCTATACCTTCAGGGTATCATTAAACTGAAACTGGTGATGATCTACTTCGTAAGGTTCCTTTAAAATAATTGCATAAAGACTTTACACCAAGAACCATAATATAAATTATATGTAATCTGGTGAAGGCAGACAGAAGATATTTCTTTGTTCTGCTGAGTATTGCAGGAATATATGAGTGGAAAATAATGTATCATTTTAATTCTGTATCATTTTCTAACACGTTCAACAGTGCTTGACAATGAGAAAGTTTGTTCGCCTAGATAGAACATTAATATGGCCAAAATCAATGTGTATTGATTTATTGATTATTGAGAAACTAGTAGGTAGATAGATAGATAGATGGTGATGATGATGATGAAGAAGATAGACAGACAGACAGACAGATGATAGACAGATTGCAGTAGTTACACTTTTAGACTAAATCTAAATAACAAGGCTGACCTATTGGTAGAGCGTTGTCTTAAAGACATTATTAATGTCTGTTGTGCTTTCTATCTTTCTGGAGGGGTTGGCCGTCGGTCGCCATGCTACCTGCCTTTCCTGCAGTGTCCAGCAGAGGGTCCCTGCCACCGCGGCCTGGGTGACAGGAGCCGAGCAGGGGAATACCAAAGGAGGGAACTGGCCTCAGATGCCGGGTGAGTCAGAGGGTTGCCTCACCCTCTTGGCCTGTCCTGGGTGTCTGGCTGTCCCACCGCAGCTACTCCCATCTCTCTCTCTGGGCACAGGGCTAAAGCTGTAGCCAGCCCAGGTCCTACTCATTGGCTCGCTACTCTCCTCCTTTTATTCCCCCCTCAGCCCCTTGCTCCACCTTCTCCCTGGCCCCGCCTCCCTGTAAAGGGATTGACGCCGGGGCTCCCTGTTCCGCCACTCCTTCTGCTTCTGGTGCCGGCTCCCAGTGCGTCGTCCACGCCTCTCCCGAGGCTGCCGGAGCATGCCTCCATGCCTCCCAAGCCCCTGTTGTCCCTGCTGCCGGCCCACATTCATCCCACGCCTCTGCCCCCTTGCCACGGCTCCACCAACATGGCCCCCAGCTCCCCGCAGTCTCTTCCCCGCTCGAGCCTGCTGACGCTTACCGCCCCCGTCATCTGCCGCGCCCTCCCGGCCTTCACCCCTGTCGTCAGGGTGATTGTGGCGAGCGGGGCTGGGGGAGGGCGGTTGGGCACACCGGGTGTCTCCCCTTCTCCTGGTGGTCCCGGGAGGTCCCAGCCGCGACTGGGACACATCACAATAAACAGCTGATAATACATAAAGATATTCAATCTGGCCTCTGTTCAGATCACTATTTATTCACAAGTTGCAGGCAGAACTCTTTAATCTAAAAACAAAGGTTGTTTGAAACTGGATCAGAATATTCTGTGTGTATGCATTCTCACATTGCTTTTCCCCTCCATAACTCTCTATCATAATTTTCGTACATCTAAAAAATCAGTTGGGAAAAAAGGTGTTGCAATCCTGCTTTGGGGAGATTTTTTTCTTTTGCATGGCTGATTCAGTGTTTATTGGGTCTAATAAAAGTTACTGACTGCAAAGATGTAAAAGCAGTACATACATGCTAATAGTGCAATTCTATGCAGAACTACTCTAAGTCTATTAATTTCAGTGGGATTGGATTGGAGTAACTCTACATAGGATCATACTGCACATGCTCCAGCATTTATAATCCAAACAAGCCAGCATCTAGGACTGTGCACCAGCATTGGCTACTTGGCTAGCTATCATGCTAAATGCTTCTACCACTGGTCAGGTACAAAACTTCTTGACATGCTGTACATTTTTTGAATTGTGAATAAATTGCTTAAGAAATCATTTGAGGTTGCACAAAATGGTTGTTATAGGCAAGGTAGGTTCCAATGACATACATTTTTGTCAAGTTTGCCATGGAAACTCACATGAAACTGTTAAATCTAAAATTTTGTAGGGTCCCTGAAGGGGCAGAGGAAACGGGAGATACCATGACTTTCATTTCTGTCTGGTTAAACTCCACCCTATACTTAGAAACAGACATAACGTCCGCCATTCTAAAAGCCTTTCAGCTTGATCCGCTAATGAAATCCCGACGGGAGGGGCTCAGAAAACTACAAATCCCAGAATCCATGGAAATCACCGATAAGTTCTCGGTGCGCAACTCTATGGAATCGGATTCAGAGGACATTGCGGACCTGGAGGCAACTGCTTAACACAACCTAGCGTCTGAAAGAACCCTTTATATGTAATTTGACTCGGAGTTACTTTCTGAATAACTGTTTTGAATATTGCTTCATTTCACACATTTCCATTTGTTTGTATCTCTGTCAAGGGAGGGGGGAATGTTGCTCTCTTGCTCCAGTTAAGTTGGGTGGTTTCTGGATGCTGCCCGGCTAGTTTGCAGTTTCTGTGAACAGAGGGCACATGAATTCGTTCTTCCAGAAATGAAGAGAAGAGAAGAGGAGATTGGATTTATACCCCGCCCTTCACTTGGAGTCTCAGAGCGGCTTACAAACTCCTTTCCCTTCCCCTCCCCACAACAGACACCCTGTGAGGTGGGTGGAGCTGAGAGAACTCTGACACAGCTGTGCCAGAGCTTGTGACTCACCCAAGGTCACATCAGCAGGTGCAAGTGGAGGAGTGGGGAATCAAACCCGGTTCTCCCAGATTAGAGTCCGCAAACTTAACCACTACACCAAACTGGCTCTCATGAGTGTTTAGAAAATTTAAGTTTTAAAATAGTTGGTAAGCTTTTAAGAGTGGTGCTTGTCATTTGTTCATCCTTATCAATTTAATTTATTGTTATTGTGTCTTTTTATAGTTCAATATAAATTAATTGCTTTCCATGTATAGTGATTTAAATGGAGATTGCACTGTGGTGATTTTAACTAATTAATTGAGATTAATTGGTTGTATAAAAGGGGTTTTAATTAATTGATTTATTGGGGAGGGGAGGGGATTTGATTGTGGATAGTTTATGGGGGAACAAGTAACTTCTTATACTTATCAATTACATTTGAGCCTGGTAGTTGTTTACGTAAGCTAAAAGAGTTCAAATTTTTATTGTCTCATAAGGAAAGCTGGGAAAGATTGAAGGTCAAGGAAGACAGGGACGGCAAAGGATGAGATGGTTCGACAGTGTTTTAGATGCAACAAACATGAAGTTGAGCAAACTTCAGAGAACGGCGGAAGACCGGAAGGCCTGGCGTGATCTGGTCCATGGGGTCGCGAAGAGTCGGACTCAACTGTGCGACTGAACAACAAAAAATCTGGGATTGCCGAAAGAAAAAGCTAATTCCAGACATCCAGACATCTCTGCTCTAATAAATCAGCCTTGGTTCCTACCCACTCAAGAGAAAGTTGCCTATGAAGTCTGGAGGTTTTCAGGTTTTTCTCGTTTATCTGATTTTATTTTTCAAGGGAGGATACGTGACAAAGCATTCTTTGACACTTAGGTACACAACTTCCCTGGCACCATTACCTACAATTAAGAAATTTAATGGAGACTCTAGCATCTCAAGGACTGTTTACTGAACCAAAATCAGCCTTTGAACAGGTTCTATTATTGCATGCGGATGGTATCAAAGGGCTGACGGCTAAGCTATATAAGGTATTACTCGGTACCAAAGATAATTCTCCTGTAAAACACCAACTTCATTGGCAAGCTGATCTACACACAGATTTGACAGATTCACACTGGCGAGAAGTATGAGACTCACCTGCAATTCTACGAAAAGTTTTAATATCAAACTTCAGTTTTTCAAAACAATCTCCCACTGGTACTCCACTCCGGAATGTCGGAATAAAATGAAACCCTCCCATAGCCCCTATGTTGGAAAAACTGCGGCCACATAGGTTCATACTATCATTGTTGGTGGGAATGTCCTAAGATATACCCCTTTTGGTGTGAAGTCATCAGACAAATCAATGAGATTACTCTGCTCCACTTGTCCATTAGTCCTGAAATGGCTCTCCTTAATCTTATGGATCTGACAGTTGGAACAGAAGCTCTTAAAGAATTCACCTCGATTTTACTGGCTACGGCAAGAACAACAATAGCTTCGATCTGGAAATCAGCCACTCCTCCAACTATTCAGATCTGGCACAATAAAATATTGGACCAATTAATTTTAGCTAAAATTACAAATGTCATTCAACTATCAAACAGAAATTCATCCCCCGTATCCTCTCACATCGAATCCATTTGGTTCCATCTACTTCAGTATATGGTGGACAAGAACATACTTCCAACAAACACTTATATTTCATGGATACGCTTCTGATCTAAATTTGGTTCACAGGGTTGCATGGATCCCCTGTAGTAGATAGAACTAAAGACAAACTGAATTAGCTCGTTTGTGGTGTTTAGTATGATTATAGGTATGTGGTGTTTAGTAATTATACTAGAGATCTGAAAGGTTGAATGTATTTACAGAATTGAACGTTAACCGATGTTTGGATGTATCTTATTCATTTCTTGGCTCAATTGTTGTTTACTCTGTTTATATTGTTATTTATATTTGTTTAAGTCTTTCAATAAATTTTTTAAGCAATTTAATATATAATATATTTTGCCTTGCTTTTATTTTTCTTTCACTTCCTCAGCATACATATTTTCTCTCATAACTGACATATAACCTGTGATATTAATTTCATAGGGTAAATGAAACAAGGCATGGAAAGGTGAATTCAAGTTTCTAAGTCAGTAGACTGTCTATACACAAATTTCCTTTATCATCATTATACACCCTGTGGTCTGTGGTATGAACTTATAGCAAACATTCTGTATCTGTAGGGACATCTCCAAATGGATCCAAATTAATTTCTCTCCAAACAAAGGATTGCTCTGGGCTAAGTTTCAGGTGTCTAAAGGCTCTAATTCCATAAGAAACACACTCAGCCCTAAGTACTTAGTTTGGAACAAATGCACAAGGGCTGCACTGAACACACATTAAGTGCTGTTTATGAGTATTAATCACTGGATAGATAACCTGCTGTATATTTGTCAAAGAAAGTGTTCATGGAGATCAGGTCTATTGATGGGGTAACTGCAATGATAGCAGGAATTAAAGTATTATGGGAGTGGTTGCATGGAGTGAAGCAATTCTGGGAAATGACCACAGAGGAATAAATGCTGGAGTAGCAGTCATTTTGAGATCAGTTGCCATACGAGCTGCAAATACTACATTAGCTGTCAAAGAGATTCTGCAGCGACTGAAGTTGGCCTTCCTGGCACATTGAAGCACATGCTGTGTCTCAGTGGGTCAATGCACGTATTATATAAAAATCAAAGAAAAGTGGGTGCTTGAGTACACAGTAGTTTTCTATGTTCCTTGTAATGCAAGAAAGAAAGAAAGAAAGAAAGAAAGAAAGAAAGAAAGAAAGAAAGAAAGAAAGAAAGAAAGAAAGAAAGAAAGAAAGAAAGAAAGAAAGAAAGTACTAGATTCAAGTTGAGCTCATGCATCATTTTTATAGGTCATATGTGAGTTCCATTTTCACATATTATGAGAAACAGTGGAAATTAGAAGCCTGGGTGTACCATTCTGTCCACTTTAGCATCCCTCTTCCGTTGTGGGGGAAATCCTTCAGGTAGCCTTTTTGAGCACACTTCTGATGTATGGAATCATAAAATTAGTTCAGTCATAGGAACCAAATTCTTCTTGCATATGCTTTCCATTAACTTCTATAATTAGGTTTGACAATAGAAAGAGCACAAAATGTATTCAAAGGAATCATATATTTTGTCACTTGGAAACATCATGAGTCACCAGAAGAGTTCAAAACAACACACACATGAAGAGCTGTTTTCTGAGTATTATTCACTGGGTAGCTTTTTATGCATAATTTGGAATGTTGTTATTGAGCATTGAGGGGGGGGGGGTTCCCTGCTGTTTAAAGAATGAGACAGCACAATATGAGAAGCCACTGCATTAATCTTGCTCCTTTTTAGTAAATTTTAGGATTCTGAGTGGCTTTCAGATTAGTAAGAAACCTGCCCTTAGTCCTTTTTTTCCCCTGTGTGACTAATAATTGCAAAATTGGGTAATCTATAACCTCAGGGTAGCTTTAATTGTTCACACAAGAAAGTGGTTCATCCCTTTCATGGGAAGATAACTGTTTTCACATATGGAATTTCATGCTTGAAAGTGACCTGGTGAGAACTGCACCCCACAGACTTTTCCAAATCTTCACTCCGGTAATAAATAAGTTGTGTAATATTCATTATGACTTGCTTTCAGATAAACAGGTTTCCATTCAAAAACTCAAGAGATACTTTCTTATGAGTGTACCACATCAATGTTTGAGTATCTCGGGCCCCGTTCATACGAGCCCATTTGGGCCGGGAGCGGGATGGAACTGGGGCGGAGCAAACAGGCGCGATCTCACCTCAACATCTGGCGAGCGTGCCGTCTCCGTCCCTGATCCGACCCAACGGCCCAAACTGCGCCGCAAAAAACAACCACCTCTCTAGGTGGTTGCATCCATTGGTGCGGCGCAGGCAGGGCTGTGGGATCGGCTGCGCGTCCTTGCGCCGCCGCATCCCGGCCCCCAGCCGTACTGCGCATGCCCGAGCATGTGCAGTTCGGCAGCCTCCCCCCTCCCCTTGGACTTTTCCTCCCCGGCATCTGAGCATGCCGGGGAGTGCTGCGCCGCGGCTAGGGGATCCGTGGGATCCCGCCGCGGCGTATCAAGTTTGGAGCGGCTCTGCGTAGCCACGTTTCAGCCGGCCCGTATGCCCGGGGCCTCAATAAACCAAAAGTGACCTGTTCTCAAGGCTGCTGTAATTACATAAATCCTGACAGTGACACATCCAGTCCCCATGTGGACCAACTAGTTCAGATGATTGGTGTCTTGATGCTACCCACAGCAGGTCATGAACCTCTTGTTAGCCCTGCACATGCCTGGAGGTGATTGCATGAGAGTTACTGATGCATGAGCAAGCCTTTCGTTGTGCATTTTCTGTGGCTTTATTCTGCTCAGCAGATATACCAGTAGCACTACCCATTGAATATGGCACACAATATCACTTTATTTTATAGTGGTGCCCTTGAGGTCAACATTGGTATATCTCATAAGTTCCTGGCATTTGGAATACATACCAATGTCCATGGTGATGCTAGTGCTTTTTACTTGTATATGGTCTATAAATCACAGTGAAGGAACCTGTAAATCTTAACTGCATGTTTTTATTATTTATTTAATTTATATCCCACCCTCCCCACCGAAGTAGGCTGAGGGTGGGATATAAATGTTTTTATGTGAGAGATGTATGCCATCATACTTGAAATGATTATTTAAGCCAAAAAGAAAAAATGAAAAAGCAAGAAACTGAAGGAAACTTTAAAATACAAACTTCAAAATATACACAAGTACATGCCTCTTATAATAGGCGTAAATAACAGATGAGGACATAAAGGGAAATCTGTTTGGGGGAAATTAAAAGAAAGTTTGTTGACAGAGAAATTAATAGTCTGATTCTCTGGTATGAAGGCTATGTTTCATGTATTGTTATTTCAAGGAGTAACTTGCAAAAATCATTACAATCATAACAAAAGAAATCCCTCTATTCATTCAAATTTCCAGTTCAAAAGGGAATTCTGAGAATACATGAATTTGGGCTTTAACTATGCTACCATGACAACCATTTTGAATTCTGATATTGTTACAGCCAAAAGCTATCCTCCAAAATGTGGTTCTGAACTTTGCGGTAGCAGAGGATTTACTCTTCAGGGTACTGCTGGAAAAATGATTTCACTTGAGGTAAGCACTCTTGAGACCACAGCACAGACACTCCCAAATGGCTCAGACTGGATTGTTTACAATGGTGGAGGAAAAACTGCACCAGTTAGCTTCAGACTGAGGCTGGTGCTGCAGAGGATAGAACCATTTGGTCCCGTGGACAGTGCAGTAAATGCTACATCTTGCATTTAAGACATGGAGAGACTCCAAAATGAGCTGCTAAAGGCATGAGAGGGAACTGACACAGATGATTCTAGCAAAACTGGCTCAACAATGGATGTGACACAGAGGCCCCTTTCACATTACCATTCTGAACTGGATGTTATCCTTTGCTGGCCCAGTTCCAAGTAAAGGGATACAGGGACAGAGGTTTCATACAGTGAATTTCATTCCATTAATGAGTGTCTCTGAAGAGATCTGGCCATTTCAAGCAGTGTTACCCTCCCCCCCATTTTTCAACACAATCTTCCTCAAACGTTTTGAAAAACATTCTTCAGTGCTACAGTGGCACCATGAAAGGTTTCACCATGTAACAGAAGCCTCAATCTCAATGTGTATCAGTGGTGCCAAGACATCTCAATGGGGCTGTTGTAGCACTGGAGTGCTATATTGGTTTAGTGCTATAGCTCTCAACTTAAAATGTTCCAAAAAAAGTTGGAGGAAGATCACATGGTGAAAAAGAGTGGGGAGGGGGAGTGCAATGCTATTGGAAGTGCTGCAGACATTTTAAACACCACAAGCTAAGACAAGGCTCCAAGTTACCAGATGTTAATCCATCTCAGGCTGAAGGTCTCAGCATCAAGGTGGCTCTCTTTCTCCAGAGTTAGCCTGGGCCAGAAAGCTGTATTGCCCTCACAAGCTAGCAATCAAGATGGCAAGAGGCATAGGCAAAAGCTACTAACTGGAAAAGGCTTTTATGGGTGAGGGTCTCTAACTGGCTCAAAGCCAATAAGAATTCTTAGGATTGATATAAGTGTTTAGGCTTACCAAATCTCGCTAAATCATGGAGGGATCTGCATGTCTTTGCAGAACCCATGCCGTGGGGACGGCGAGATGTGTTGCACCCGCTGTTGCCAGGACATGATGCTACGTGTTGCTCTGGCAACAGGGCTGTTTGGAGCCCCGTTGCCAGAGCAACACGTAGCGTCAAATCCTGGCAACAGCGGGTGCAACGCGTCTTGCCGTCCCCGCGGCATGGATTCTGCGAAGACATACAATCCCCCGCCGCGACTTGGCAACCCTATAACTGTTACTGGGCACATGATCCCTGGGGTGACTTGACCAGAGGGAAGAAACAAAACTTTACTGCAGATTGTTCCACCCCATTCCCACAGGTGAAATCCATAGACAGACCTCAATTGCTTGGAATGGTAATTGGTAGCTCTCTACATCCAGATGCATTTTATCTAACATAGCAAGGTCAGCTTGCTCTGTGCCTCTAATGGTCTCTGGGAACACTCTCTAGGCCATGCTTGCAATCTGAACCAAAGATTTTTGCAATGACCAAAGTTTTCAGAGGACCATTTTCTTTACACTACTCTCTATGTGCAGTGACTTAGTGTAAGTCAGGTTACAGTACTCACTCAGGCACCTGTTCTCAGGTCCATTCAGCAGAGACAAGCTGGCTCAAAACATCAACTGCTTTATTTGCAAGGGGACAACTCCCACAACCAACAACTACAACTAACATACAAAACTGGAAACTGAAACAAGAGCTCCATCCAATAAGGGCAAACTAAATTACACAGATATTGGTGGAGGGTGGGAGCAGACTGTTCCATTACATATATACATGTATATACAATATCAAATCAAATACCTTTAATTGCATATCAATAAAATACATGGTGTGATAAAATATGATCAAGGAGGTGTTACAGAGACAGCAAAATAAGGCAGATCATACAGAAAGCTTGTATCTATCTTTAACCGCTTTAGCCAAAAACCTAGCAACCAGAACTGTGATGTCTGGGTTTGAGTCATTTAATAGACATTGGATTATTCTGTCATTGTTAACACAATGTTTAGGGTATAGTGGAGAGGAAAGGAGTTTCTTACATGAACCTGCATGCAATTGACATTCCAAGATAATGTGATGGATTGAATCTATTGATTTTAGAGGACAGATACATTGCCTTTCATGGAAAGGGACTTTGTTATACCGACTAGTTAATATTTTTGATGGGAAAATATTTAGTCGGGCCAATGTAAAAGCTCTATGATGAGAAGGGTAATCAAGGTTATAAAAGTAGCTGACCATTTTCCCTTGCTGGATGGAGACGTTTAGTTTGGCCTGGGAAGAAAAATGAGGCTGCAGAGGATTTAGGTTATGAAATTCTAGGTCAAGAAGTCTTTGTTTTATAGTTCAAAAGACAGCAAATTCATTGAAGGGCAGGAAGAAATCGATTGAAAAGCCCAATTGTTGGATTTTCTTTTCGATAGTTAAAAGCCAGGTAATACTATATGGATCATTTTTTAATTTTGAAAGTAAAGAATTTGAAGAAATTTGAAGATGTAACCTGAGCCAATATTTAAAGGTTATTAGCCAAATTCTTGTTTCAATAAAATGCTGGCCCAATTCTATACAAAGTGCCGAATACAGTGTACAATTAGAGACTCCTAAAAGTTGTCGGAAAAATCTTGCCTGAATTTTCTCTAAATTGTTGTTGAATGCCTTTATCCAGACTGGAATGCCATAAAGCATCTAAGGCAGAACTTTTGCCTCAAAAATCTTAATTGCAGCAGGAACATACTGGTTACCATTAGTGAAGAAGAACTGTTTGAGCTGGGTAGTAGCCCATTTAGCTGCAGTGGTGATTCGGGATCTATCGGTTACCCAATTTAAATTATGCTGAAAGATATTTAAAGTTTTTTACTTTGGTAATGTCTGTATTACCTATAAACCACATTTTTGGATTCTAGCATTTGGCGGAAATTAATACTTTGGATTTTGAATAGTTAATGACTAAAGAATTGTCTTGACAGTATTTGTGAAAAGCTTGTAAATATCTTAAAAGAACAACTTGAGAACAAGAAAGGATTGTGGTGTTGTCAGCATAAAGTAAGAGAGAACTACATAAGACCCTAATTTAGGGGGATGACCATTGATGGGCCCTAATGATAATGCTAAGTCGTTTCTAAAGTTTCTAAAGTTGTTTAGAAATAAATAAAAAAGGTGAGGAGCTAAAGCAACCTTGTTTCACACCTTTAGAGGTTGGTATTTTAGGTGTTAAGTTCCCAGATTCTGAATATTTGACTTGGCAAGAGGTAAAGGAATGAAGTTTTTAAATCAAAAATAGTAGTCTTGGGTCGATGTCCATAAGTTCAAGTTTTCTCCATAATAATTGTCTGGGTATCAAATCAAATGCATCTTTCAAATCAATGAAGGCCACAAACAACTTTTTGGAGCCACAATTCATATATTTATTGGCCAAAAAAGATAAAAGAAAACAATGATCTACAGTTGAATTGCCTTTAGAAAACCCAATTTGTTCAGGTTGGATGATCTGGTGGGAGTGCATCCAGTCTTTTAGACGTCTTTCTAAAAATGTTGTATATAGTTTACCAATAATAGAAAGAAGGCTAATTGGTCTAAAGTTTTCTGGACTGTTAGAATTGCCTTTTTTGAAGACGGGAATAATAATAGAGTTTAGCCAAGATTGTGGCATCAACCCAGACTGGTCGCTTTCAATTCTAGAGCCAATAGAAAATTTGCTAATAAAAGGAAGTGTGAAAGGCGAGCAGATACAGTAATCTTCTACGCTGCGGCCTCGCATAGAAACATATGTAAATTCATTGGTGTCAGGAAACTGAGAAATACCATTTGAAATAATTAAGTTGTGTGTAATACAAAGTTACCCTAAATTGGACCTCACCTTATTGATCTGGGAGTCTTTTGATGTTCTGGAAAGAGAAAGGACGGGGGGAAGTGATTCCTCATTCTCCTCATACCTCAGTTGTGAGCTCAGTGTTTGATTGTTCGGACCAATTCGAGCATTGAAATCTCCCAACAATATGAAATGAGCTGTGGGGTATTTTTTCTGTACAGTTGTTAAGAATATGGATAGTTTTTCTTCTCTTACTGATGAGATTAAATTAGTAGTGGGGGGAAAGTAAAGTTTAATTATAATTTATTAAAAAAAAGGAATGCTTGGGCAAAGGGTGGCAAAGTATCAATTGCCTTTACTGAAAGATTGGCCCTGAATAACGAAGTAAGCCCAGCCCTGTTGCGACCTTTTGAATACAATTTGTATGCCGGCATGTTAAAGGAAATGAATTCTCTTATTTTCAAATCTGATAGAGGCCAGGTTTCTTGGAGAAAAATACAATCAAATGATTTTAGGTAGTTAATAAAGTCTGGGTCATTATATACAATAAATATACCACATTAGGAAGCAGAGCAGGAGAAAGAGGAGACAGAGATAAATAATCTGTGTCTATTGTGCATGAGTGCAGATCAGCTGTTGCTGGCTGGTGTGCTCTTTTGCACATTGTGAAGGGGCAGCAGCAGCCTTTCCCCCATCTAAACATTTCAAAAAAGAGAATATGGTTGCTTTTGAAGACTCAGACAGTTTCTCTTTTTTAATCAGGCAATAACTTGAAAGCTTCATATTGCCATTTAAAACATATCCCCCTCTTTTGAAGAAGAAAAAAAAGACTTCATGCCTGATGGTGGATTGTTCTGATGAAAGTCAAATTGCTTTAAACTTGCCAGGCTTTTCAAGAATACAGAACTTTTTCCTCCACTGTGTATTCACAATTGGTCTTATTCAGCTCAACGGCTGCTGGCCCTTGTGGCCATGGGGATGGGAAGCCTCCTTTGCCTCCCTGCTGGGAGAGACAGCCTATTGTGACAACCAGCCACATATGGGGTTCTAATGGGGGGCGGGGCCAGAGCCCTCTTCAGCCAGCCCCTGCCTTCCAGGGGCCAGTCTTTGCCCTGTGCTCAGTCTGAGAGCACGCTCAGGAGAGCTGCTCTGGCTGGTGGGGCCTTCAGACCAAGCAGGGGGAGGATGTAGCAGAGGCAATATTCAGTGCGTCGGGAGCTGCAGTGGCAGACGGCTTCGATCAGCAGTTATGACGGCAAGGCTTCCTGCAGCAGCATTGGGGGAGTGGTAGAGAGAGTAGCGGTGGTGGTGGCTACCAGCTACTGGAGTGCAGTGGAGCAGCGGAGAATACAGCGGCAGTGGCTACTGGCTGCAGGAGAGTGGTTGAGTGATGGTGTTTGGCACAGCAGAGACTCGGGAGACTGCAGCCACACCCAGTGCCATTGGGCCCCTCAGGACTCTCCATCAGGCAGTGATTAGGCCCTGGGGGTGGTTGGGCTCGGGGTTCTCCCTGGGATACCCCAGAGGTGGTTTTCCACCCCCTGCTAGGTACCTTCCCCCCCCCGGCCTGGTTTCTTTCTCCAGGTACACCTTTGGAAGGCTGCATGGGCCTGAAGGGGTAAGGTAGTCCTTACCCCTGCATAGGGCATTGCTCACACAGTGGCATTTTAGGTGTGGCTCTAGTCCCAGGGCAGTTGGAGTGGGTGGTGGCCATTTTGGTTTTGGGCAATCTAGCAGTTGGGGCAACCATTTTGTGTTCCTTGGTGACCATCTTGTGATTCCCCTGGGGGCCATTTATGTACTCCCTGGCAGCTGTTTTGTGAGTCCTCAGTGGCCATTTTGCGTTTCTGCAGCCTTTTGGATAATATTGTGGCCCTTTGGTGAGCATTGGGCAGCCACTTTAAAAACTGTGTAGAAGTTTTTAGGCTAAGCACTGGTGTAACTACCCAATTCTTTTTTTGCCCTCCCCCCTTTCCTTGGGTGGAATGGCACCCAAGAAAAACAGTGGTCATTATAAAGGGGAGCATCCTGCTCCTAAGGCCCCTCCCAAGCGGTCTGTGCCAGCCTCATCCTTGTCAGATGACGAAGAGGGTGATGTGGTTCAGCAAGCTATCCTGGACAGGCTGAAAGCCATGGAACAGGCCATGGGAATTTCCCTGACCTGTTCTGGAAGGGGAGAAGGGGCAGGAGGGTGAGACATGTTCTGCAGCTTCTAAATGCTTTCAAGCTGAAGTCCTAACTCGATTATCTCTTGTTGGACATAGGGCTTCCACTTCTGGGAATGGCAGCAAGAAAGGTGCAGCTGGGAATGCTGTTGTGGAGGCTTCAGCGGGAGCGTCAAGGCAACAGCAGCAGGCACTAGGGGAGCCAGGACCATCTAGTGGGGACAATGCCAATGAGGCAGGTAAGTCGGATACCATGCCCCACACAGGGGGGAATTGGCCTTGGGGGCTTTGGTGGAACCAGCCTGTTTCCACAGCTGTACTTCCTGCCCCAGCTAGGTTGCTGGGGTTGCCCCCACATGTTGCTACCCAGGGAGCCCTGAGTGGTGCAGCTGTTCAGCCTTCCAATACACCAGGGGCACCTTGGTGGGGCAGCCCACCTTCATGGGGCCCCACCTGCGCCTCTGTGCCTGCCTCAGCTATCCCCTTTGGGGATCAGGCACTTCCTCTTGGGGACCACTTGTTGCCAGCTACTAGGGAAAAGGTTTGTAGAGGGGATTATATAGATGTCTTTACCTTGTTGTACCAAGAGCTGGAAAAGAAAGATAAGGAGGACCTGGATGACAAGGACAAAGAGAAGTTGAAAAAGATGAAGGTGGATAGGACCTGGGCCAACTGGGTGGCCAGTTTCTTAATTTATGTGGGAGTGTTGGCAAAGGCTCAGCCCTGGAGTGCCACATCATTGTTCCAGTACTTTGACATTATATACAAAGGCTATACAGATCTCACTAGCCTTGCATGGTTGCAGTACGATGAATAGTTTAGGATGAGGGCAGCCAGCCATCCCGCTTTGCAGTGGGATCAGATCCACCCACAGTTTTGGCTGCAGGTCATGGCACCTGCACGGCCAAACTTGGGGGATCAATTGCACAGTGACCACTTGGTTCATCACCTATCAGTTCCCTCCACTCCCCATGGTTCTGTGGGACAGGTGGTTCAACCCCGCCGGAATTTGGGTCACAACGTGTGCACAGTAGAAAAACTTGTCAGTACCGACACAAGTGTCCCCTGTGTCCCCCATCCCTTTTCAGCCTGCTTCTGGGGCAAGCCCTGAAAAGGTCACAGGAAGCCTGAAGGGGGTGGGCCCAGCCAATCTGCTGGTAAAGGGACCCCGCCTCATAAGGTTGAAAGTGCTTGAAGCCTGCCTGCAGCAATACCCCAAGCTGGTGGACTGGGTTTATTAGAGGGCTTTATATTTGGTTTTCATATTCCCTGTCAGGGTACTTTCACCCCCTTTATGGCTCATAATTTATGTTTGATCAGAGGCAAAGAGCACATAGTTAGATGTAAAATTGAGAAGGAATGATTGGAGGGTCAGATACTGGGTCCATTCCCTGTCCCACCTGTTCTCAATCTTTGTGTCTCCTCTTTGGAAATCGTTCCCAAAAAAGGCCCAGGGGAATACCGCCTGATACATCAACTCTCTTGCCCCAGGGCGGGGAGTCAGTTAATGACTCTATCCCTGATCATTTATGTTCAGTGTGGTACACTTCCTTCGACCAAGTGGTTCGAGTGGTACGTCAATGTGGCCTGGGTGGGGAGATGGCAAAATGTGACATTAAGTCTGCATTTTGCCTTCTCCCAGTGCACCCAGATGATTTTGAGCTGTTGGATTTTTCATTTGAGGGGCAGTTCTTTATGGATCGGGCATTGTCCATGGGCTGCTCCGTATCCTGTGCAGCCTTTGAGTGCTTCAGTTCATTCCTTGAGTGGGCCCTTTGTTTCCACACTGGCTTGGTCACGGACTCACGGTCTCTCATTACTTAGAATATTTTTTGTTTGTCGGGCCCCAGGGGTCTGGTAAGTGCAGCCATTTACTGAAGACATTCATAGAATTGGCTGGGGTGTCTGGGGTGCTCTTAGCATATGAAAAAACCAAGAGCCCAGCCCAAATACTGACATTTTGGGGGGTGGAGCTTGACACAGTGGTGCAAGTTTCCCAATCACCCTCCGGTAAACTGGTTGAGTTGCGCATGTGGGTAGCCAAGTTTTTGGGTAAGAGGAAGGCCTCCTTTCAGGAGTGTCAGCAATTAGTGGGCCACCTCAACTTTGCATGCAAGGTTGTGGCATCGGGTCGGGCCTTTTTACACTGGTTTTGTGGTGCCATGAGCGGTCTGCGGCTCCCACACCATCAGGTGCAACTTACTGCCGGCGTCAGGGCAGATTTGGAGATGTGGCTGGAGTTTTTAACCTCTTTCAATTGAGTCTCTTTTTGGAGGGAGGATATGAGGTTGGAGGCTGGAGGCTGAGCTACAAATCCATTCTGACACACTTGGGTCTTTGGTCTTTGGGGTCTACTTCAGGGGCCATTGGTGGGATGAGGCATGGCCCGCCAAGTGGGTGGGGGCTTGATTAACTACAGACCTCACCTTCCTTGAATTTTTCCCTATCTTGGTAGTGGTTTGGCTGTGGTGAGAGGAGTTGGCCAAACACACAGTTGACTTTTGGTGCGACAACCTGGCGGTGATTCAGGTCATTAATTCCCTCACATGCAAATTGCTGCGGGTCGTGTCATTAATAAGAGCCTTCACTCTCAGTTGTCTTCAGCTGAATATTCTGTTTCTTGCTAGGCATGTGTTGGGGGTTGACCATGGGGTGACTAATGCTCTATCTCACAAACAGATGGAGAGGTTTCATCAGCTGGCCCCAGAAGCTGACTTGCAGCTGGTACAAATGCCACCAGAGTTCTGGTTAGTTGGAGGGCCGAAGTGCACAGGGCGATGGGGCTAGCCATTGCTCCTTGCACGAAGCGAGCCTATGACCATGTGGTCTGTCAGTTGGCTGACTTTAGACAAGAGGCAGGGTATCCTAGTGCATGGCCAGTTCCTGTGGACCATCTTCTACACTTTTGCATTGTACTGAAAGGTAAGGGCCTGGCCATTAGCTTAATTAAGGAAATGCAGTCAGCAATAGCCTATGCTAGTAAAGCCTGGGGGATGGCTGAGTTCATGGGGGACTTCCAGATCCATAGGATGTTGGAGGGTTGGACATGTGAACTTGTGCTGACCCCAGGCAGCCTATATCTCCTTCAGTTCTTAGGGGCCTCCAGACTACTTGGTGGAAGGTGTGTTCGTCAGAGTTTGAAGCCCATCTATTTCACTCAGCAGCCCTAGTTGCATTTTTGGGAGCTTTTCGAATAAGTGAGCTGGTTCCTCAGGCAAAGAGCGACAAGTCCGGCCATGCTCTGGCAGTGCAGGATGTGCGTTTGGATGCTAATAAGGCCTACATTACCCTGTGGCAGTCAAAAACTGGCCAGCGCCGAAGGGGTTTGATGGTCACACTGAATGCATGTTCTGAGAAGGAGTTGTGCCTGGTTGCTGCATTGACTGCCTATTTTGTGGTCAGGGGCTGGGAGGGTGGCCTGTTGTTTTGTCATCAAGATTCAAGCCCTTTGACCAAACACCAATTCTGGGCTGTCACTTCTAAGGTGTTGGAGAAACTGGGGCTAGCCGGAGTGCTGTTTTGCACCTATTCCTTCCGTATTGATGCCACCTCTACAGCAGCAGCCACGGGTTATACAGCACAGTACATTCAGCATCTGGGGAGGTGGTGCTCATCAGCTTACAAGTCATACATGCGGCCCATGGCAGGGCTCTGAGCCAGGCTGCATGGAGGTTGAGTTAGATGTGATATTCCGTTGCTCACTGTTGTTTTGCTTCAGGTCCAGGTGTCCAGAGGGAGAGGGAGAGAATTCTCATCTGTGGGCACAGTTTTGTTTTCTGGGCCACTCACCAGGCAAAATGGATGCCCATCAGTTCACAGCTGGGTCTCAGCCAGTGGGCTACAGTGGAGTGGCTAGGACACCATGGTTTGCAGTGGCCCAGTTTGTTGCAGTTATTGTTTGAAGGGAGGGTTGGTCTGCCCCCCCCATAGTTTAGTTATTCATTTGGGCAGTAACAATCTAGGTCTGATGAAGGGTAAGGCATTAATCCTCCAGGCCAAGGCTGACTTTCAGCTTATTAAGACGCAGTGGCCTGGAAAATTAATCATTTGGTCGGCCATGGTGCCATGCTGGGTGTGGCTCGGGGCGGGGGAATCCTCTGGCAATTGACAAAGCATGCCACAAGTCGAATAGGGAGCTCCAGAGGTTTCTCAAAAGGGGTTTTGGCCATTTTTTGCTTCACTCAGATGTTAATGCTGGCTGTGTTTATTTGTACAGGAAGGATAGTATCCACCTTTCTGAGGAGGTGAGTACCATTTGGCAACCCTAATCCTATCGCCGAGGAGGTGAGTACCATTTGGCAACCCTAATCCTGGTGTGCTACCTGGTGCTGCTTCTTCTCAATCCCCATGTTACTAAGATGACCAGTGAAAAAAAGCTCAAGATGTAAACCTCTCTTGCCCTTTCCCACCTCTCACTAGCAGTCTCTCCGTCCATCCCCTTGGTTGCTAATCAGCCTGGCAACAGCTGTCTCTCTTTTTCCTGTGCCCAGCCTCTTGAAGGTCCAGGAATCCCAGCACACTTCTTTTTTATGTGCTTCTCCCCCTCCCCCTATATAGGACTCATGCTTCTGCCCTCCAATATAAGAGGAGATGTATGGTAGTAATTGGGGACTCTCTACTGAGAGGGACAGAGACTAAAATGTGCCAACCACACGTGTCATCTTGAGAGGTATGATTTTTACCAGGTGCATGCATCTAGAATGTGACAGAAAGGCTAGAAAGAGCCATCAAGCCCACAGATTATTATTTCTTCTTGCTCATCCACGTGGAAACAAATGATAGTGCCCAGCACATATTAAAGGAGACTATGAGGTTCTGGGTAAAGGTGAATGACCTGGAAACACAGATTGTGATTTCATTGCTTTTTCCTGTCAAAGGCCATGGCTTAGGAAGAGAGAGAAGAATACTGGAAATAAACGACTGTCTATGCAGATGGTGTCATCAGGAAAGGTTTGGTTTCTTGGACCATAGCCTACACTTTCGAGATGAAGAACCTATGTTGAGAGATGGTTTGCACCACACAAGGGTAGGAAAAAATGTGTTTGTCAAGAGCCTCACAAACCTGATAAGGATGGCCTTGTTCACTTCACTCCATCAGAGGCAAGATTTTCCCTCCATTTTTCTTTCCTTTCTGGCTGAGCAGCCTTACTGGTCTGTTTTCTTTTTTCCTGAAGAACTTAGGCTGCCCAACCCTGTATGATATTTTACTGCTGGCTCAGCCCAGAAACCCGAGGGAAAGGGTCGGGATCACCCTTTAACTTAGACCACTGAAAATGGCACTTGAGACATTTTGAAGCTGAAAATTAACAAAATATTTTATTCAGTATAGAGGGGAAAGGTCGAGTGAAATCAGGGGTTGGAATTTCTGAGGTAAAACCAGTACATGCACAGTCTTTAGTTCTTATGTTTCAGGCTAATGAAAGTTTCTTAAGCTATTCACAGTAACTTAAACCTTTATGTTGAGAGGCTTTTGTCCCAGTATTTCCCCAAACACTCTAGTACACTTTCTTTGAGTATTCTCTGATTCTTTTGGTTTCCAGAAACCTGGTACACTCTTTCCAGTACCCAAACATTTTCTCTTGAAACACCACTACTTGTCTTTTTTTTTAAGCCCCCGGAGGGGATTTTTTATTGATTTTTTATAACTATAAAAAACTACAACAGAAAAAAGGGAGGGGGAACTACATATATGGGAGAAAGTAAAGTACCCACTACTATCTAAAAACCCAAGAAAGGAGATCCTCCAACTAGCTTTGATACATCAAATCTTCTCATCGTTGTTCCTTTTATAAACTGAGTCAAACATTTAAAACCTTTTACCCTTAGAGTTTACATTTAACTGTCTAGTAAACACCACTACTTGTCTTGAGTTTTTAACTGACTCTCAAGGTCTTTAAAGGCAGTTTCTAACCACACCAGACCAGGGATCTCTGCACTGTTCAGAACTAACTACCTGTTTGACTGGGAAGGGAAATTCTCCTTTCATGAGAAGATATATCCCCTTCCTTTGTCCTGAATGGGAGTCTCTATGTAACTACCCACTCATCCTTGCCAACTTTCCCCAGTTCTCCTGTCTGAGCTAAAACTCAGTCAAGGCTGAATTCTGAATCTGTCAGTACTCAACACTTCTCAACTAAAACTGAAATTAGACTGAATTCTCCCCAACATCCATTTCAGAAGCCTTTCTCCATTCAACTGATGCTACCCAATCAGATTCCATGGAGCAGCCTGTCATTCAAGGCTCTCTGCTATTGTGAAGAATTAACTCTTCACAGTCCTTCAGCTGTTTGTAAGGCACTGCTAAGCTCTTTAAAAGTGCAGTTCATCACAGAGGGCTTTAAAGTAAATCCTGTGGGGGAAGGAGACAACAATTTAAAAGCTAGTATTATGCCAGTTACTGAAGATAAGAACACTTAAAGATGTGTGGGGAGGGGCACATATGAAGGATCCATTAATTTTCAGGTAAGAACAGGAATGAAGCACTTAGGGCACATAAATCATGGATTCTGTTGTGCAGAGTATGGGGAACAAACAGGAGGAACTTGAAGTCTTAATACAGGAAGAGGACTATGACCTAATAGGCATTACTGAAAGTTGGTGGGTTGAAATTTACAATTGGAATATTAGGATTATGGGGTACAATTTGTTTAGAAAGATCAGACAAATAAGGAAGGGGGAGGAATAACATTATTTGTCAAGAATGTGTATACTTGTGAGGAAATACATGAATCTGAGCATGGAAGGTGAGTTGAGAGTCTCTGGGAAGATGAAAGGAGTAAGAAATAATAGTGATATCATGGTGGAGGTCTGTTATAGACCACCAAGGCAGGCAGAAGACTTGGATGACACACTCCTAGACAAGATTACAAAATTTTCAAAGAGACTGGACATAGTGGTCATAGGATATTTCAGTTACCCTGATATCTATTGGAAATCAAACACTTATAAAAATGAAAGGTCTAACAACTTCCTGACTCGTCCTGGTGACAACTTCATTTTTCAAAAGGTGAAGAAGGAAACTTTCTTGGACTTGACTCTCACCAACAGGAAAGAACTAGTAGATGAGGTGAAACTAGTGGGCAAACTGGTTAGCAGTGAACATGTAATTTTGGAATTTAAGAAGGGAAAAGTTACATGTAATCAGAGATACAGGTTGGACTTTAGAAAAGCTAATTTTAACAAACTCAAAGTTATGCTGGGTAGAATCCCAAGGTCAGAAATATTCAAGGAGAGGGGAGTCAAGAGGGGTGGGAGTTTTATAAAATGAGATTTTGAAGGCACAATCATAAATTACTCCAATGAGAAGGAAAGATGGGAAGAACCTAAAGAAGCCAGGGTGGCTCCATAAACAGCTTTCTAAAGATCTGAGCATTTAAGAAGACACATTTAAGAAATAGAAGGAGGGCCATATTGTAACCCAGAGGTGTTGCCTTTACCCTAGGGTAGCCCCAACAACAGGGGTACCCCACTTTCTAACCTGAACCAGAGACCCACAAAACTCAGTCCAAGGAAGACCTGAAAACACAGAGCAAGACATAGCTCTGGAAACAGGGTCTCCATTTTCAGGTGACAGCCAGGCACCCTGAGAGCAAACCTCCAGTCTTCCCCCTCACACACACATCCAGAAGATGTATGCATACAAAACAATGGGTTCCACCAGGTAGGTATCTGCATTTCCCTCCCTACTCCAAGCCACATTCTACAAACTGGGTTAGAGAAAATGAAAGCACCTTCATTCAGCCTCCATTTCATCAATTCATTATCCAACTCAGAAGGAAGAGGTTTCCGGTTCCAGGCATTGGCTGCAGACAGCTGTATTCACAACTCTGATAAATGCTAAATAGTTTTAAGATATTTTAAGCTGCCTGAAGTATTGGAATGTTATTCAGAATGTAATATATGAAATGGTATCAGTGAAACTGGATTTGCTGCCTGAAATATTCTTATTAAATATGATCCCAGAAGATCTTAGCTACAATGAAAAATATTTAATATTATATATACTAACAACTGTAAGAATACTGTGGGCAAAACATTGGAAACCAAATAGCAACCCCAAAAGAGACGAAGTAATTGAGAAATTGATGGGAGTGGACAGATTAAGTTTGATATTACTGGGGAAAAATGAAGAAGTTTTTATAAATAGATGGTCGGGACTGTATAAATGGTTAGAAAATAGATAAAAGACTCTAAAATGTTTGTATACAAATGGTTATGTATGTATGAAAATCAATAAAAAATAATTTTTAAAAGGCTGCCTTTTAAAAAAAAAAGCTCTTCTGTGTTTGACTTGACGATTTCAAGGACTTGGCATTTTTATTATTTCTATTTACTAATGAGGAGTTGATTGTTTGCAGTTTAATCAAGGCTATTACCCGGCCAGGCGCAGCTGACTAACTTACAATTGGCCTTGACGACCGGGAGTCTATCTATGTTGTTAACTAACTTTCTATGTGGAGCCCTCCTCTTATAGAGAATTTGGGAACCTCTCCAAGTTGCAAAAGGCTTGCATTTTCCTATGCAGTTTATACCCTTTGGAAAAGAAGTTTAGGAGCCAAGATTTTCCTTTATTATTATTTTTTCACCACAACATAACAATTTGGTGTTGTCCATCTGAACTTCGAAGTTTCAAGTCTCCCGAAGGCAAAACTCTAGTTTGACTCAGGATTATCAGTGTTGTTATGCTTATGGTTGCTGGAGAGAGCTGCTGATTATAAACAAACATTGTAACTTGCTGCTTCTGGCTAATTATAACTACCAATTTTAGGCTTCAAGGCTGAAGAGTTTATTGAGAAGGCTGTACATTTAAGTTAGGCTCAAACAGGACACAGTATTTTGTTCCAAGACATTGAAAGGCTGGACAACACTTCCAATTACCATGTCAGATTACACAGGGAAGGCACTGAAATTCATAAACATAAACACAATTTCAACAAGAAAGAAGAAAGTTTAAAAATAAATAGGGCATGGTTTCCTGTCCTGAAAAATACAAAAGGCTCTACATAGAGGTTATTTTGGGGGGGATCGCGGGGGATCGCAGTTCCCCCGGGTGAGGTACGGGGAGCGGGGCACATGACGAAGCCCCGCCCCCTGCTTCCGGCCACCCCGCTTCCGGCCCTCATTCAGCCAGGAGGAGGCAGGAGAAGAGGGAGGGTAAGTTGCTTCCTCCCTGCCTCTCCCC
>NW_015169203.1:72722-73490 GCF_001447785.1 Gekko japonicus
ACTCAGCCCTACCCCACATTCTGGAGTAGATATAAATTACCTGCCTACCATTTTTCTTCTCACCTTGACACAGAGAGTACTCCATCTTTCTGTGTTACATCTCTGAGGATGCCAGTCACAGCTACTGGTGGTTCTACAATGTCAAGACCACGGCCACACAACCCGGAGAATCTACAGCAACTAATGAACTCCGTCCGTGAAAGCCTTAGACAAAAGCATCAAACAGTCGGTCCTTGAGCATTTAGAAAAGACAAGAAAGGGGACCCGCGAAATTCGCAGGGGGGGCGGGCAGAGCAGAGCAGACAGAGGAGAAAGCAGCAGGAACAGGTAAGCTTCCCCCCCTCCTGCCAGTTCCCCCGTCTCCTCCACCACCACCCGGCTCAGGGGGCGATTCCCCCCCCGGCTCCGTAGCGCCATTCTCTCCCCCCACACAGCGACTCCGAAGCCGGGCCTTGCCCGTTCCCCCCCCGAATCAAGGCCTGAGCGGCTTGTAGCCGCCGGGCCTCGCCGGTGAGGGCGCCAAGCCTTCTCTCGCCCTCCCGCCCCTGTGGTGGCGGCGAGGCAGGTCGCAAAGCAGCCGCTCGCCTCGCCGATCTCCTCCCCCCCTTCCCCCATGCTTCTACGGCGAAGCCTAAGCAGCCTCGCCGATCTCCTCCACCCCCCGGCTCCTTTACCCCCCTCCCCCAGCTCTAGCGGCGAGGCCTGAGTGGCCTCGCCAATCTCCTCCCCCCCGCTCAAACAGTGAGGCCCGAGCGTCTTCCAGCTGCC
>NW_015169203.1:73595-75146 GCF_001447785.1 Gekko japonicus
CCCCGGCTCAGGACCCACCGATCACCTTCCCCCCCGCGCTCTGGCGGCGAGGTCTGAGTGGCTTCTGGCCACTCGGGCCTCCCAATCTCCTCCCCCCTTCCTGTCTTGGGCCCGGTCGATCTCCTTCCCCCAACCCACCCCGGCTCCAGCGGCGAGGCCTGAGTGCCTTTCAGCCGCCGGCCCGCCAGTTCCCAGAACGTTCTCTGCATGTGCGCAGGGAACGCTAATTTAATTTTTACTTTTTACCTAATTTAAATATTTTTTCAACTTTTAATATTTTTCTGCACACCTGGGCATTGCACCACGTGTGCAGGGAAATCTCCCTGCCCCCCAGGTGCCCCCGATGTGCGGATTTAGATATCCGCACAGAGGGGGCAACTTGGCTATTAGATATATAGATAACTGTGATCACTAAAAGCCAGTACAGGTTCCTCAAGTACAAATAGTGTCAGAACAACCTTATTTCCTTTTTTTGAGAGAGTTACTACTTTTCTGGACCAGGGGACTCAGCTCTTGTATCCCTTTCTTATATGCCATGGAGTACCTTCCAAGTCCTGTGCTTCTATAGGGAGAATAAAGTAGTTCCAAAGGAAAATTTGTTTGATCACATGTGCTCCTATCACAATGTTATTTACACATTAAAGCCTTCCAACTTGCAGAGAGGAGCATACCCTAAGCGGTTCCCAGAGGAGGTGATCACCGTTCCCCACCCTGGACCTTAGAAATCCGAAGGCAGTTCCTGATGAACCCCTGTTCCCTAATGGGGAAAATTGCCATAAGGTGCTCACCGGTTCCGGTTTCTTGCCCACATCAACCTGCCACAGCCAAGACCAAGCTTCTGCTTTGGTCTTTGCTCCCCACCAAAAACCCAAGGTTGACCTAATCCCTTGCCGCAAATCCAGCAAAATTAACCCATTGCCCTTGTTTGATAGGTGCACCCCGTCAGCCCTATACGGGTCCTGGAACTCCACCACCCTCCATGAAATTCTTCAACTGGTGGGTGGCTTTACGCCTAGTGGGAGTCTCCCCATTGTGCCATACGTGGTGGGGCAGAATAACTGACCCCACACCCGCACTACCGGGCCACCTTGCTTTTTCATCGCAAGGTCAGCCTCTGCTTGAAACAACAGGGCGAGTCAAAATAGCCAACCAGAGTATCTGCACTCTGGGCCACCTTGCTCTTATCATTGCAAGGTCAGCCTCTTCATATAACACCAGGGCCTTGCCCTTCATAGTGAGGCAGAATAGCTGATCAGACTATCTGCACTCCAGGTCACCTTGCTCTTATCATCGCAAGATCAGTCTCCAGTCGTAGCACCATGTCTATGTCACCCACGGCGAAGCAGAATAGCCGACCAGACTATCTGCACTCCAGGCCACCTTGCTCTTATCATCACAAGGTCAGTCTCCACACGTAGCACCATGTCTCTGTCATTCATAGCAAAGCAGAATAGCTGACCAGACCATCTGCACTCCAGGCCACCTTGCTCTTATCATCGCAAGGACAGCCTCAGCTTGTCACCCAAAGGCCTTGCCAGCCGGACTGTCCGC
>NW_015169203.1:80411-92599 GCF_001447785.1 Gekko japonicus
TTAGACCAGTTGGTCTGTTCACAAAACTTTGCAGACCTACTAAAGACCAACGAATTGTGTGCTGTTACAAATCTGTAGGCTTTCATTCCGGTCTGATAGCCTATGAATGTTAACTTTTGTGCCCTGGGACCACCTTTCCTCCTTTGACTGAGAGGAATGTTTACCCATGCTTTGGACCCGAAGATCCTTAAGTGTTGCAGAGATGGGTATTTACCATACAGAGCCCTGTAGGGTATGTCATCTATTGCTTTGCTCCACACTCTGTTCACATTGTAAGTGGCACACCTTAGACATTCTGCCCAGAATGATTTTGAAAGATCCTTAAGTGTTGCAGAGATGGGTATTTACCATACAGAGCCCTGTAGGGTATGTCATCTATTGCTTTGCTCCACACTCTGTTCACATTGTAAGTGGCACACCTTAGACATTCTGCCCAGAATGATTTTGGCAACCCAGAATCTATCAGCATTGAATGCATAACCGTCTGAATAATACCCGCATGTCTCTCTGCTACCCCATTTTCGCTTGGGCACGAGATGTTTGCAACCCTGTGCTCAATGCCTTGTGATTGAAACCATTTTTTCAGCTCTGAGGACATAAACTCCCCCCCAAAGTCTGTTTGGAACTTCAATATTTCACACTCTAATTGCTTTTGCACATGTCTTGCCCATACCTTGATGGTTTCACAGACCTCTGACTTTTTATGCAATGGAAAAGACCAGCAGTATCTGCTATAATCGTCACACATCAATAATGCATATTTACACCCAGACATACTGTTTGAATAAGGCCCAATGACGTCTGCATGTACCAATGCCAGAGGTCTATCGGTGCACCTATCACTGGAACTTGCAACAGGATGGGTCTGTGACTTGCTTTGCTTGCACACATCACAGTCAAGATACCTTTGACACTTTTTGAGCTTGTCAGTACCCAGACATGCAAATGTTTTTGCTAGTGTGCTGAAGGATGTGTGCCCCAACCTCCTATGAAACATATGAATACACTCATCATGCAGAGGCTGGTTGCTAACTACTGTTTGGGCTTGCCCAGGCTTGTTCTTCAGAACATACACACCATTTTGGACTACTCCTGTGACAAGCACCTTGTCAGCTTTTAGTATCTGACATTTGTCCCCCTCAAAACTCACTGAGTAACCAGCATTTGTGACCTCACTTACACTTAAAAGATTATGTTCTAAGCTAGGCACACAAATAACATTTTCAAACTCATGGTTTAGGCTAGGAAAATAAACCTTTCCCTGGACGTCAGCTATTGCAGGGGCCCCATTTGCAAGACTCACATGGTCAGGGTGGGCTGGCTGAGGGTCAATCAGCAAACCCTTGTCTCTTACGAATGTTTTTCTGGTTCCTGATTCGAGGATCCAATGATTCAGGTCCAAATCTTCTTTTGCAGTGACCAATGTCACTTGGGGCTTGGCCACATGCTGGGTCTTCATAAAATAGCCATAAAATCGCTCCTTGCGTGCTCAGAGCTGCTCACAGCTTGAGCACATTGGAACAACGGCCAAATGGCAGGAGCAGAGCCCGGCTGTTTACTCAAGCCGGCTCCGCCCCCTGCCTGGGTCCTGACTCCAGGAGTCAGGCTCTGTTGCTGCCTGTCTTCCTTGGAGCGGCAAATCAGCCCCCGGCGACCAGCGGCATTGCCGGGTCACCGGGAGCTCTGTTACCTTCTATCTGCACCAGAGTGCAGGAGAGGATACCAGCTGGGTCTCTATAGGGAAGGTGGGGGAAAAGGGAAAAGCTTTGGAAACCAGTGTATGCTGACGTAAACCAGGAGTGAGTAATCATCTGCAAGCTGAATCCTGGTTTGATTAAATAAATTATGGTCTTACACTGTATCTGAATCAAGCCTTAATATTACTTTCCTGTTCACATTAGGTTTTTATTTTTGTATAGTTTTGTTTTTTTATAATAATTTTTATTGAGTTTTTTACCACATAAAGGAGAAAAGAAACATGAAAAAACATACAGAACAAAGTAGACATAACACAGAACACCCATAAATCCACCACCTTCAACCCCAATCAGTTTAGCGCATATCATCTGCACCACTCTATTTATTTACACATTTTGTACCTGAATTCATTCATCTAACAACAAATTAATTTATCCTACAGATCTTTCTTGATCTGTAGTTATTCTCAAGCCGTCTATTACATATTAAGTTGTGTTTTCAAGTCCTGTTGAGGACCTTATATTAGTGATAATTTTCAACAGTTTGTTTACCAAAAAATACTGAAACTCTGATAATGACTCAGATCCACAATAAATTTCAATTCCCTTTAAATAACCCAGGTCTTGTAACCTCCAAAATGGTCTCCATTTTAAACTATTGTTTAACGTTCCATACTAACTTATATATTTCACTCTAACTCTAACAAGCAGGTACATTCCTATAACAAATATCAGTAACGTTGAAACTCATATTAAAGGCAAGTCCAACATCAACTAACAGCCTATAAGGTCAAAAATTAGCTATTTCTTTCCTACTTACCAAATCTTAAAAACTATATATATATATGTCAACCATCTGCCAATTCCTAAGTCACATTTTCGGAAAAATTGTAATACCGAGACATAACAGACGTACTAGTACAGACAAAATATATATGATACAGTTGCGCTGCCCTAACATGTTGTCTTTCTTTTTTTCTTTGATTTTCCATATTTTCACTTAAATGCCGCCGATCTTTGTACTCCTGATCCTTTTCTGGATTTTTTGTGTCACACTTCAAAGGTTTTTTAAAGCTAGAGTCTTTCAATTTCTTTAGACCTTTCGTTATAAATTTCCTCTTTTTCTTCCTCCTATCCTCCTTGCTCTGCATGTTCGACAAGCATACTTTTTTAGCCAGTGCTTTTTTAAGGCAATCCTTTTTTTTATCCTATTCGATAAATCCTCGTGTAGCATATCTTGTTGCTCTCTCTCTTGTTTAATCGGCTGCAAATCAATGCTCTCCCGTATCTCTTTTGTTTGCTCATTAACATTGTTGTCCTTATCGGAGGAGCATTGCCTATTTTTAAAAATATTGTCCCACACTTGGCTTAGGGCTTTATTAAGTTCAGTTTGCAAAGCTTTTTTAAAGTTCTCGGATCTGAGCTCACATATCACTGCGTCCTGTATCTCTTTACAAATACTGGCCGTCTCCATTTTGTCTCCGCTCCCACTTTTTCCAGGTGTTTGCAATTAAATAGTCAAACAAAAGCATTTCCACGACTCTTCCTCTTTTTTGATAGTCTCTCTCTTTTTTTAATTTCTTTTTTGGTAGCTAATAATATGTCCCACAAGCATTTTCCTTACCCCAAATCTATTTCGTCTTGTTGCCCAGAGAATCTTCCCGGCCGCGTTCTTCTACCGATGGGGGGGGGAGGACCGCCGAAGAAAAAAAGGGGGATGTTAAGTAGCTTATTCCGCTTAAATCAGGTATGATCCGAGGAGTATTCTTCACGGTGGTGCAGAAAAAAACCCACAAACGTGCAGCACCAAAGAAAAAAAAGAGTGAGGTTTAAAATCACAGGTGGCAGCTGCTAGGCGAGAACATGGCGCCCATGTTTCCGTTCTCCATGCCGCTCCTGCGTCGGGGCAAACCGGTCACCCCCCGTCCTTCCGGAGAGATGGAGGGGCCGGTCAAGCCTCATGCCTTGGTCTCCCTCCAGGAGAACCAAGCAGAGCCACCCCCGAAGTTCTGAGAGGCTCCAAGAGAGCGCTCACGAGCTGGGCGTCCTGGGAGCTCCCAAGAAACACGCCCGTAGCGCAGCGCTGTGCCGCCAGAAGTCTATTTTTGTATAGTTTTGTTTACAGACTTTAATTAAAATGTTCACTTAAAACACCAGGTGATGGCATCTATGCAAGGGTATGGTTATGTATATAAAGTGATCATGATCGGATCTTGAGCTGCTCATTGCAAAATTCAGACTTAAACTGAAGAAAATTGGGAAAACCACGAGGCCATTCAGGTTTGACCTAGATCACATCCCTGATGAATATACAGTAGAGGTGAAGAATAGATTCAAGGGTCTGGATTTGATAGATAGAGTGCCTGAAGAACTATGGACGGAGGTTCGTGACATTGTACAGGAGGCAGCAATCACCACCATCCCAAAGAAAAAGAAATGCAAGAAAGCAAAGTGGCTTTCTGATTAGGCTTTACAAATAGCAGAGGAAAGAAGGAAAGCGAAAGGCAAAGGCGAAAAGGAAAGATTTACCCAACTGAATGCAGATTTCCAGAGAACAGCAAGGAGAGATAAGGAGGCCTTCCTGAATGAACAGTGCAAAGTAATAGAGGAAAACAATAGAATGGGAAGGACTAGAGATCTCTTCAAGAAAATTGGAGAAATCAAGGGAGCGTTCCATGCAAAGATGGCCATGATAAAGGACAAAAATGGTAGGGACCTAACAGAAGCAGAAGAGATTAGGAAAAGATGGCAAGAATACACAGAAGAACTATAGAAGAAAGACCTCGATGTCCTTGACAACCACGACGGTATAATCACTGACCTCGAGCCAGACATCCTGGAATGTGAAGTTAAATGGGCCTTAGAAAGCATTACTAACAACAAAGCTAGTGGAGGTGATGGTATTCCAGCAGAGCTATTCAAAGTCTTAAAAGATGATGCTGTTAAAGTGCTGCACTCCATTTGCCAGCAAATTTGGAAAACGCAACAGTGGCCACAGGATTGGAAAAGATCAGTATACATTCCAATCCCAAAGAAGGGCAACGCCAAGGAATGTTCAAACTATCGCACAATTGCACTCATATCACACGCTAGCAAGGTCATGCTCAAGATCCTACAAGCTAGGCTTCAACAGTACGTGGATAGAGAACTACCAGAAGTACAAGCTGGGTTTCGAAGAGGTAGAGGAACGAGAGATCATATTGCCAACATTCGCTGGATTATGGAGAAAGCAAGAGAGTACCAGAAAAATATCTACTTCTGCTTCATTGACTATGCTAAAGCCTTTGACTGTGTGGATCACAACAAACTATGGCAGGTCCTTAAAGAGATGGGAGTACCAGACCACCTCACATGTCTCTTGAGAAACCTGTATAAGGGCCAAGAAGCGACAGTTAGAACCGGATATGGAACAACTGATTGGTTCAGCATAGGAAAAGGAGTACGACAAGGATGTATATTGTCACCTTGCTTATTTAATATATATGCAGAGTACATCATGCGAAATGCTGGCCTGGATGAATCACAAGCGGGAATTAAGATTGCTGGGGAAAAGATCAACAACCTCAGATATGCAGATGATACCACTCTAATGGCTGAAAGTGAAGAGGATCTAAAGAACCTCTTGCTCAGAGTAAAAGAGGAGAGCGCAAAAGTGGGCTTGAAGCTCAACATCAAAAAAACTAAGATCATGGCATCCGGCCCCATCACTCCTTGGCAAATAGAAGGGGAAGTCGTGGAAGTAGTGACAGACTTCACGTTCCTGGGATCCCAGATCACCGCAGACTGTGACTGCAGCCATGAAATTAAAAGACGCCTGCTCCTTGGGAGGAAAGCGATGGCGAACCTAAACAGCATGATAAAAAGTAGAGACATCACCCTGCCAACAAAAGTCCGCATGGTCAAAGCAATGGTATTCCCAGTAGTCATGTATGGCTGTGAGAGTTGGACTATAAGGAAGGCCGAGCGCCGAAGAATAGATTCTTTTGAACTATGGTGCTGGAGAAGACTCTTGAGAGTCCCTTGGACTGCAAGAAGAACAAATCAGTCAATCCTCAAAGAAATCAACCCTGACTGTTCCCTGGAAGGCCAGATAGTGAAACTGAAGCTCAAATACTTTGGCCACCAAATGAGAAGGGAGCACTCACTGGAGAAGACCCTGATGCTGGGAAAGATTGAAGGTCAAAGAAGACGGGGACGACAAAGGATGAGATGGTTAGACAGTGTCATCGATGCAATGAACATGAAGTTGAGCAAACTTCAGAGGACGGCGGAAGACCGGAAGGCTTGGCGGGAGCTGGTCCATGGGGTCGCAAAGAGTCGGACTCAACTGTGCGACTGAACAACAACAATAAAGTGGTTTCCTAAGGGGAATGTGTATTGATGTGTAGGCTGTAGTTTCAACCAATACTTACTATGAAGTAAGTTCAATTTGTTCAATATATGTGTACATAGGCATTAGTACTTCAAAAATCTGTTCTGTTTAATTTTGTCATAGAAATCATATAAGTGGGGTCATGGAAAATGTTCAGCTTGCCTTGGTGCACATATAACACATACATGATCATTAACCTGGAAGAGGAAAGGAGGGGAAAATTGCTCCAGAGAGCGGCAAATGGAGAGGGAGGCTGGTCATATCCACAAGACTGACTCCTAATTTGCACACTGTAGTATGCAGTGAAGGCAACATTGTACCTGCGAGAGGCCAGCTGGCAACTAAGCCTCAAAGCAAATAGAAGAAAAACTGCAAGGCGGATGTAGTGCACAGAGTGTAGCTCTTCTGTGACTAAAGGACACTGTGTGTGTTAATTCTAGAGAAATAAAGAAGGAATCTGCTAACATTTTTCAAATATTTGAAGGAACCTCAAAACAAAGAAGGGGAACAACTGTTTATCTTGATAAGACAAAAAAAAACCCAGTATGTTGTCTTTTAATGCTATCTCATGGTACACAGTGTTTCATTAGCATTCATTCGTGGTAGTCATCTCTTCAGTTGCGAAAAACCTCAACATTTGACGTATCAGATAATGAAGAGCTTTTATTAACCTTCCTACACCTGGAAGGAGATGAGTATTTTGGTCCTTAATAAGTGCCACAGCCTCTATTTAGATTGTATTTTAATGATGTAGTTTGATCCACATATTGGCAAATCAGATCCAGACTCCTCACAGTCAATATTTTGGATTGCTATTCTAACTGAGTGCAGTTCAATAGAAAAATCTGCTGAAGGTTGAATTCAAGGAGATCAACGCAGAGAACTGCTGCTTTTGAAGTTACAAGGCAGGGAGGGTGGATACAGGATCTGGAACCAATTTAACGCAAAGGCTCATCAAGACAGCAGTCCCCTGCCCTTTCACTCAGACACTGTAATACTTAACAAATATACATCTAGAGATACGTGGTAGTATAGCAAGTGAGAAAGAAAAATAAGGCTGTACCAAGCTACGTGCCAGCAAGCCAAATAAGAAAAAGAGATGCTAGGTGATATTATTATACAAAGCCCCTAAATGTTTCACTGTAAGAGCTTCATTGGGGGATCAGGGAGCAGAACAAAGTGAACTCTCTGATACTAAAAAAACTCCCCCCTCCCCATTTTTCTGTGTGCCTTTTGAAACTGAAAGCAGCAGCAATGCCAGATGGTCCCATCTGAATTAAATTGGATACATCTAAATAACTCACCAGTCAAATGATTTGAGAAAGCCATATGTGCATGTCAGTATGCATGTTGTTTGTGCACACATATTCCAATGAACACAGTAACACATAAGCTGGCTGCAGAACTTGCCATTAGCCTCCTAAACACTTCATTTGTACAGGCTTAGAACATCTAAAAATGGCTATCATTTGACGCCATTGGAGAGAGAAAGGCCGTGTAATTTTACAACAGGCAGTATGCTATATTTTATGTTTTAAAAGAAGAGAAAAAGAACTCAACTTCCCTGTTTAACATGCAGTTTCTCTCTCATAAATAATAATGTATACACAAGTGTAGAAAGTAAGCTGGATCCCCTCCCACTACTGAACCTATACGCCTGGGTGTAGAAAAAATATATAATGAGCAAAATTATCTGTAGGTGAGCTACTTGTGCTCTGACCTATTTCACAAGCTAACAGAACAAGAAAATAATGCCTTCCCCCCATTAAATAACGTGATGTAATTCACATCGGTGCTGATTGCTAAGCTGATCCATCAGCTCTTGGCATTTATTCCTTTTATTTTCCAGCAGCCATGCTGATGAAAATAATAGACCAAGACCTCTTATAAAAAGCACAGCTAAAGAACCTGCAGGACATTCCATTAGGAAACAGAGACTATCCTGATACATGGTACCAATGTTTGTCTTGTTTCACACTGAGCAATTTCTGACTGAATGGTAGAAGTTTAACCTGAAAGAAACATAATACAGAGAGGAGGTACTGGTAACCAAACATAAAAACTGGACCAAAGAATTCTCAGGCTCTTTTTCTCCCTCCCCTGCAAGTAGAAGAAATAAAGGGAGCAGTACAATAACTGGCTTCTATAGCATACACTTGTTGAACTAATCAGTACTGCCATTCTGTTACAGTCAATCCTGTGAGCTATTGAAGCCTTTTTGCACCATGTTGATTGGACCAACCTGCCCTTACAATTTGCTGTTATGTCAAAGGGAGCTGCTGTTTACATGTAGTCAAAACCTCTGACTCTCTCTCTACCCTACCTAATCTTTAACTACTTTATACCTTTCCACCCAAGAATAGATCATGCCTGAGTATTACCTGTGCATTTTATACCATCAAAATAATGGTCCCAGGGCTGTTTTACTTCAGTTTGGGCATTATGTGTAATGATTAAACACTTCTCACCTGGGTTCTCTGCATGAGCCATGCCTGAAAATTAGTGTTTAGCCTGTAAATCAACATGTCTAAAACTGCATTGAATTGAATTGGGGTCAGCATTTGCAGTTGTAGAGTTAGATTATTTTTTTTTACATGATTTGCAGTGTTGCCAGAATCCTCTTAAATGCAGCCTTCATGTTTTCACTAAGAGCAGCCTGAATCCTTATTGTCATCATAATGAATTTAATAAAAGGGCCTTTTCTTTGGTTCCTGGATCCAGTTTTCCAACATGCTTCTCATCAGTATTCTATAAGCCCTATCTTACCTTCCCATTTTCTGTTTCCTAATTAGCCCATTTTGCACTTTGAATTGTGTACACTGTTACTGCTACTGTATACAGTTTGGTTCAATAAAGCAAATTTGTATCATTTTCAAGTGCTGGTTGGAGTACATCAAACAGGATCTATTAAGTTTGAAAATGGGATACCCAGGCTAAAATCCCTCTCAACCATACAAAGATCACGGTGGAAATCTACCTAAATTAGTTTTTAATATTGCTATGAGGATAAATGACTGAATAATTGTAAAGTGTTATTATACACTGGAAATAGTATATAAATATACTAAATATAAATTTAGTATATAAAAATAAATAGTATATAAATACATAATCTTTTCAGGACATGACTGTATTTGCACAGTTTGCCTTTAAATCTAGTTTTCTATTCTCAGTAAAAATGTTTGGGTACTGCTCCACAATTTACACAATTACAGCAAAATGTGTAAAGAAATTCCTCCCAGAAATCAGGTGTTAACACAGTATGCCTCTTGTAAACAGATAATAAATGATGTCCTTGTGCCTTCATTTATGATTCTTCCCCTATTCTTATTCCTTCAATTTGTGTAGTCCTTCTGATGCAGATGACCTCCATTAATTACTTCTTACAAACTTGTTTGTTACACAAAATTAAAGATTAATAGCTAACCCACAATGATATATTATCTCAACAAGGTTCATGACATTTCATGTAATCGGTAAACTGCGGGGCTAACCTATGGGAAGTCACATTTGCAACATCTCATTGATCCCATTTTTATTCTAGATTTGGAACTCAGATTTAACCAATACGTCAGCACCAGTGTTCCCTCTAAGCTGAGTTAGTGTGAGCTAGCTCACAGTTTTTTAGCCTCCGGCTCACAGGTTTTTGTCTTAGCTCAGGAAGGATGGCTCCAGAGCAAACTAATTTATGCAGCAGCCAAATCGCTCACTCACAACTTTAATGCCTGTAGCTCATAAAGTAGAATTTTTGCTCACAGGACAGCTTAGAGGGAACATTGGTCAGCACTGCAGTTTAGTGGAAAACTGTGGAGAGGTCAAATGGTCTTCAGGTGGCAATATTAATACTGTAGTCATCACAGTTTTCTGTGAGGCAAAGTGTGGAGCAATAACTTCTGGGAGGAGCAGTTCAGTCTGATAATGGAGACACCTGTTGAGAAATGAACTAATTTATGGTTTTATATCTGCTACACACACACAACACATGGACTGTGCACACATTTGTATACCGTGAGCCAAAGAAAGCTGTTTGCATCACCTATTGTGAGAGACTTCACATAGGAAACCCTTGCCTGCATTTTATGTTAATGTAGCTTGCACACATTCAGCTCAAAGGATCATGGGAAGAAGAAGCACATGTTAGCCATTGTGAGCAGAGAACAACCAAGGAGAAGAATTCCCCCATTCCTGGAGAGACTGGTTGTCACGCAGAACACAGACCTGATCTGCATCTGTATTGCAAGTTTCCTGTTTATGCCTGGGAAAGGCAAGATTCATCTGTACTTCAAAGAGGATGCAGGAAGCCGACATTTCACACCTGGCCAAATGGTATTCCATGAGATAGAGTGTAGTATTTCAAATATTGACCCAACCCATAGCATACCTGCTCCTTTCTCACATGCACCAATAGGGAAGAGCTATGGGATGGACTTGTAAGTAGGTGGGATTACAGATTGGCAAGGTGCCACCCACCTGGAGATTCAACTATAAAAGTAAAGACCCAAACCCTAGGTCTTTGCTAGCCACCTCCCTTCTCTACGACCTCTATCTTCTTTACTACCCCTAAGGTCCAGCTTTCTCTCCAACAATCCTTTTGTCTACCTTAAGATCTCTTGGACTGCAGCCAAAGAGATCCATACTTGCTTAGCTGGTTCTAGCAGGTGTGATTTAGCTTAAACCCCTAGGTATTACTTTCTACCCCATTTCCATTGCAACAGACAAGACTTCTGGAAACAGGCGAGTATAAACCGAAATAGCTACCTACCTACCTCCAAGTAACTGAGAATCTATTTTATTTCTATTTCTGTAACTCTAAAGGAAACTTGAACGTATGTGAAGTGAGACTGATGTTTTTGTGTGTATGTGACTTTGATATTGCTCAGTAAAGAGATTATTTGTTTTGGAAAAGCACCCGTGTGGTCTACGTTACTGGGACTGTGGGTTCGGACACAACCCTGGTATAGCTGGCCAGAATTCACATTAAAAATTTAGTTAGCCTCTGCTGTAAATAAAGCAGTTGGCGTAACACACCAATGAAAGTTAAGTAGACAAACAGCAGCAAGATACTCTTAAAACTCTATCATTTCATGCCACAAAGATAGTGGTAATAAGGCCCAATTCGGTGTGCCCTGGAAGAATACATATTTTGGCTAAGCTATGGCTGCAGTAAGTTTCTGAAAACAGGGTACTTGAGAAATACACATTGCTCTTTGTAGGGAACTAGTTGGACTTTGGAATAATGCTGCTTTGAAAATAGTTCTCTCTAGAGCTTCCTGCTGTAGTACTATAACTGCACAACCAGCAAACTTCTTCCAAAAAAGACATCTAGGCTGTAAAAGAATACTGACTGCACCATGGCTGCTCTAAATTTCCAAACATGTTCTAGTTTTATGGTACTCAGGGGTCAAAGAGCTGCAGGAGCTTATTAGCATAACTTATTAGCATATGCCACACCCCCTGACATCACCGGAAGTGTGCACCAGCCCCTCTGACAGGCAGAAGCACCTGGGATCTATTCTTCCCCCCCTCTCCCTTCCCTTCGCCTCCAGGTCGGGCGAAGGAAAAGGGGAGGGGGAGGATCTCAGGTGCTTCTGCCTGACAGAGGTGCTGGCGTGCCCACAGCCAGCCTGGGTGAATTATAGAATCATAGACTCATAGAGTGGGAAAAGACCTCCAGGGTCATCTAGTCCAACCCCCTGCACAATGCAGGAAATTCACCAATACCCCCCCCACACCCCAGTGACCTCTGTTCCACGCCCAAAATATGATTAAAAAATCTCCAGGATCACTGGGGGCCAAACTGGCCTGGAGAAAAATTGCTTCCTGGCCCCAAAGTGGCAATCAGCATTTCCCTGGGCGTGCAAGAAAGGGCCACAAGAACTAAGCACTGATGCAACACTTCCTGCTCTACCTCTCATGATTTGCCTAAGTTCACACAATCAGCATTATAATCCTTTTAAAGTTGAAAGCATGATATAAATGCAAAGGACTATTTGTAAGATTATCTGTAAGACACAAGACCAGAACTTATCTCACTTCTGGCAATCACTTGGAGAGACCCTATCACTCAGCTTCCATTGCCCCCCACACATCCCACACTGGAATAAGAACATAATATCAGG
>NW_015169203.1:92737-112006 GCF_001447785.1 Gekko japonicus
GAACACTATATTAAGAAATCTCTCACAATTATGCAGCCAAAGCAGGCAGGAGGGAAGTAGGTGAATACCTCCAGTGCCAGAGACTTGTAGAGGAAGAGTCAAACTTTGAAGACTCACCCGTGCACCAGAGGGCCAAGGCAGCAGGAGGCAAGAAGCCTGGGCGAGCTGGGCTCCTCCATGCCTGGCAGAAGATGAAGTGCAGAGGTGAGAGGTGGGCAAGCAGAAGAGTCACTCAGCCAGGCGCACAAGCTGCGTGCAAAGAAACTCCTGCCGCCCCAAGCTTCAGGGCTGCCTCATTAAAGGAGTTCGGAGGCCAGACTCGCAAATGAGAAAAAGCACGCTCAGGGTTCGTGGGTTGCATTTTGGGCTGTGGAAGAGGAACTGGCTCCATTCCTGGAGTTCTCTCGAGTTCCTGCACTTTTGATTTTGCTTTTTGCCAATCCGCCTCCCAAGACTGCTCCAGGTGCTCCGGCCTGAGGGCTCCTGGGGGCGGGGCTCGAGTGCTCATTACTTGTGGAGCTGAGGCTCAATGTCTCCAGCTGCTTCGCCACCTTCCCTTCCCTTGGTTTGCTCGGGGAGCCCGAGCAAGTCAGCTGCTGGAGGGAAGGAGAGGCAGTTTAAACCACCTTCCCTTCCCTTGGCTTGCTCAGGATCCCCGTGGCTGCAGAGAGTCTGAGCAAGCCAGCTGCTGGAGGGATGTGCATTTGGTTCGTCTTTCAAAAGAGCCCCTTCCCTCTCGTGTGTGATGTCACAAGTGAGAGGTGGAGTTTGCCATCACGCGAGAGGTGGAATTTGCCCCTAGGAGTCCAAGGCCACCACCCCAGGGCTCAGGGAGGCAAGGGAACATTTCACCCCGCCCCTCCCCCCCGTCGCAGCTGCCGCTGAGAACAGCGACAGCGGCATGATCGCTCGGACATCACACGTGAGAGGTGGAATTTGCCATCACGCAAGAGGTGGAATTTGCCCCTAGGAGTCCAAGGCCACCACCGTGACGCTCAGGGAGGCAAGGGAACGTTTCGCCCCTCCCCTCCCCCCCATCACAGCTGCTGCCGAGAACAGCGACGGTGGTGATAACTTTTTAAAGAGCCCCTCCCGAAAGCTGGGGGAGCCAGAATGACCGCTTGGACATCACACTCGAGAGCTGGAATTTGCCCCTACGAGTCCAAGACCACCACCCCGGGGCTCAGGAAGTCAAAAGAATGTTTCGCCCCGCCCCACCCCTCCACCCCCGCGCAGGCATCGCAGCTGCCCCTGAAAACAGTGACAGTGGCCATAACTTTTTTAAGAGCCCCCCCCCGAGAGCTGGGGGAGCCAGAATGACCGCTCAGACATCACACGTGAGAGGTGGAATTTGCCCCTACGAGTCCAAGGCCACCACCCCAGGGCTCAGGGAGGCAAGGGAACATTTTGCCCCTCCCCTCCCCCCAGTGTAGGGGTCGCAGCTGCCTCCAAGAACAGCGTAGGCAGCCATAACTTTTTAAAGAGCCCCTCCCAAGAGCTGGGGGAGCCAGAATGACCGCTCAGACATCACACGTGAGAGGTGGAATTTGCCCCTATGAGTCCAAGGCCACCACCCCGGGGCTCAGAGAGGTAAGGGAACATTTTGTCCCAGCCCGCCCCTCCCCTCCCCCCTGCGCGGGCATCGCAGCTGCCGCCGAGAACAGTGACAGCTGCTCGGACATCACACGTGAGAGGTGGAATTTGCCCCTACGAGTCCAAGGCCACCACCCTGGAGCTCATGGAGGCAAGGGAAATGTTTCAACCCGCCCGCCCCCCATGTGGGCATTGCAATAACAACGGCAGCGGCCATAACTTTTTAAGGAGCCCCGAAGGAGAGCTGGGGAAGCCAGAATGACATCTCGTGTGAGAGGTGGAATTTGCCCCTACGTGTCCAAGGCCACCACCCCAGGGCTCAGGGAGGCGGGGGAACATTTGCCCCCCCACCGTGTCCCAACTGATGCCTGGTGGGAGCAGGGGGCGGGGCTTATGTGCCCTCCCCCTGGGCTCCTGACTGGAGTAGCGGTGTTCCGGTGCGCTTCGGCAGGAACCGAGGCCATTATGGTACTCATTATCCGATTCAAATCTTTATTTCAGCACATCTTAATCACTAATCACTATTTTGTTCATTTAGCAATTCTTTTTCCAACAACACCAAGAACCTAATTTGCAAGAGTATTGGCATCAGATGGGACCTTGAATATGTACCTATTCAAACAGAGAGATATTTACTTCATTAGCAATTTTTCAGTTGAACTCTAACTTTAGCTAGTATGTTTTCCTTCCAATAGGCATCTAAAGAAGTTAGCTTTGACTCATGAAATCTCATGGTGGAATAAATGTTGTTAGTTTTTAGGTGCCATTAAACTTCTGTTTTATTTTGCTACAACAGAGTAATGCAGCTACCCCTCTGAAATATCTAGTACTTTAACCTTGGAGAATTTCAGAGTAGCACATCTTTAGCTTGAATGACAAAGTGTACCTCCTGCTCTGAGTCCAGGGATGCAAATTACAGATCTTAAAGAATTCTACATTCATCACTACTCAATTTTTCCAGCAAAAAGGGAGAACAGATTACTAGCATAGCAGGTTTAACATTCTTTTTATAATGACAAGGGTTATTTCCCTTCTGTGATTGCTCACCATAAAATGTATCAAGCCTTTAGGAACATCAAATGCTTCAAATCAACATCATAATGCAAGACATCAGTCTGGGATCCAACCAACTTTCTGGCTAGTGAAAAAAGGGAGGAGACTATCCTAAATACAGTTATGATGGTGGTAAGGGAACCTGCAAGCAAAAAAGACAAGTGGGATGAAGTCTGTAGTAAGGAGGAGAATTATGTAAGGTTGTCTAAAACACCTGTCTGAAACTCACCATATGTACTCTGTGTGCAACCTCAGAAAAGCAACCATAGCTGGGTGTTTTTAGGGTTTTTTTTGCTAAGCATGCATTTGTTTGTGTTTTCTTTATTTTGGTATTCTGCATTTTGAAATGTATATAGAGAATCATAGAATCATGGAGGTGGAAGAGGCCATGCAGGCCATCTCGTCCAACCCCCTGCTCAGTGCAGGGTCAGCCTAGAGCATCCCTGACAAGTGTTTGTCCAGCGTCTGCTTAAAAACTGCCAGTGAGGGGGAGCTCACCACCTCCCTAGGCAGCTGATTCCACTGCTGAACTACTCTTACTGTAAAAACGTTTTTCCTAATATCCAGCCGGTAGCTTCCCACCCTTAATTTAACCCACTATTGCAAGTCCTCTCTTCTGCTGCCAATAGGAACAGCTCCCTGCCCTCCTCTAAGTGACAGCCCTTCAGATATTTAAAGAGAGCAGTCATGTCCCCCCTCAACCTCCTCTTCTCCAGATTGAACATTCCCAAGTGCCTCAGTCTTTCCTCATAGGGCTAGGTCTCCAGGCCCCCAATCATCCTCATTGCTCTCCTCTGCACCCATTTCATTCTGTCCATATCCTTTTTGAAGTGAGGCCTACGCTCGGGGGGGAACGCGGGGGAACGCAGTCCCCCCGGGTGAGGTGCAGGGGGGCAGGGCACATGACGAAGCCCCACCCACTGCTTCCGGCCGCCCCACTTCTAGCCCTCATTCAGCCAGGAGGAGGCAGGAGAAGAGGGAGGGTAAGTTGCTTCCTCCCCGCCTCTCCCCACCCCTGCCTGGAGCCAGGGAGGGCCTTGGCAGGGCTTCCTCGCACTCCCACCGGCCTTGCAGGTCCACCGCCAGGCCCCTGATGTCAGGGTGTGTGGCATATGCTAATGAGTTCCCCTAGCTCTTTTTCTACGAAATGACACCTGTCCAGAACTGCACACAATACGCCGGGTGCAGCCTGACCAAAGTGTACAATGGGACTATGAAAAACCACTGCAAACCACTCGGGAGCTGGAAAAAGCTGAAACAAACATGAAGACTAAGAATTGTGTGGGAGTTTGCGATCCTAAGAGCAGGCAAGGTTGCTGGGAGGTAGAAAGGAAATGGAATACAAAACATAATCACACACAGAAGACATCTGTGGAGTAAAAACAGGTCACAGGTTTATTGATTACAGCACATAGGAGCATTGGTGCATTGGGTGACCCGCCTGTCAGTTGATGGAACCCGTCTCCAACCCACTTGCTGGGAGAACCAGGAGTGGCAAGCCTGTGGTCCCACATGAGGCACATGCCTCTGCACAGAAATCTTGCCACCAAGGAGTGGGGCCCTGCAACCATCCCCAAGCTCGGAACAGCACTGCAAGGGGGTCCCAAACCAGGGAGGTGGGCATGCAGGCACAGCCTCCCCCCCAATGGATCCAGCCCAATGCCTGAAACTGCCACAAGAGCTGGGCAAAAAAAGCTCACTCCCGTAACCAAAAAAAGCTAACACCGTAACCAAGAAAGCAGAGTGTTGTGCTCGCCTGGGACATGAGGCTTTAAATAGGGGAGGAGCAGACCCACTGAAGCTTGTGCCTGCCAGGTCCACCCTCAAGCCCTGCCCTGTCAGGCTGCAATTCCCAGTGGCCAGCCATTGGCTGGCTGCAGGGAATGCAACCTGAGCTCTGCCTACAGCCCTGGGAAACACCACAGCAAAGAACACACAGCCCCTTTCCTTCCTGGTGCCAAGCCCTGTGGCCACAGAGCAGCCTTCAGTAAGTCTGTGGCTGCCATTTTTGGTAGAAAGAAGACAAAATTCCTCTTTCTCTGGAAATGGAACCAGACATTTAAAAGGATATAAGAATGAGGGGAATCCTTGGGGAAAATGGGTGTTAGTCTTCACAATGGTTTTTGCCCTTTCACACTTGCAGTGTGTGAAAACGTTGAGAACTAATAATTATACAGATCACATGCAGTAAATGCAACGATGCAGAAAAGCTAGTGAAAGTTTAAGGAGCAGTGTGGATGAAATGCACTTAAATATCCATGAAAAATGTTATTGTAAAGCCCTTTCCTGTTACTGAAAGTAGAAACTCTTGTTCTCTTTATAATTAAGGTTTCCTTTTCCTTTCATGATTGTCTAGTTTGTGAACTGGAAACATCCCAAATATTTGATTTAAACTAGTGATCATAGATCAAAGATGGGGCTCAAGAGAGCTGGGAAGAAGAAACTTCAGAAATGCTTATGCATGAGCAGTTGTGTATCAGACATGAGAAGGGATTCGGGGGGGTGTCTTTGAATGAGCAAGGATACAGAATTGGTGGAGAATTTTCTTGTGCTGTTATCTTTAATAATAATTCCCTTCTGTATTGGCCATTTCCAACTCTTCCACTGGCTTTGCAGTGTGCTCCATCAGCCATTGGCCACTCAAGAGTAATCATGTGCCATTGGCTGGGTGCTGGGTCCGCTCCTCTTCCCCGCCCACTGCCACCTTATCCACTGTCCTCTGTCAGAATAACTGCCAAACAACTGTCTCTCCTGATGAAGACACTTCTGCTTGGCTCCTGTGGGACTAACTTTTCCCTCAGTGGCTTTTGCTAGGCAACCAAGCTTGGTTCTGTCAGTAAAGAGACAAAGGAATGGAGCCCTTTCCAGGCCTTTGTGGGGAACTCATTGGGGCCAGTCCTGATGAGGATTGCCAGTTCCAGGTTAGGAAATTGCTGGAGATTTTGTGGTCAACTTTCAGACTTTCAGTGTAACCCTCTCCCCTGCCCACTACCAGCTTAGTCACTTTCCTGTCAGAATAAACTGTGAAAAAAGCTGTCTCTCTTGCTTGGCTCCACCATGGCTGGCTGGCTACTGAGGTGGGCCAGTGGCCATCAAACTATTCTCTTCAGCCCCCTGCTGACTTTCCCCTAGGGTTGCCAATCTCCAGGTGGGACCTGGAGATCTCCCACTGTTACAATTGATCTCCAGATGACAGAGATCAGTTCCCCTGGAGAAAATGGCTGCTTTAGAGGGTTGACCCTATGGTATTATAACCTGCTGAGTCCTTCCCCTCCCCAAACGCTGCCCTCCACAGGATCTGCCCCCAAAATCTCCAGGTATTTCCCCACTCAGAGCTGGCAACCCTACTTTCCTCTCAGTGCCTGTTGCTAGGCAAACAAGCTTGGTTCTGTCAGTAAAAGGTGAGGGGGAGGAGTCCCTTTTCTATGCCTATTTTTGCCTTTGGGAGAAAACTCATTGGGAGTGACCAGTCCTGACTAGGGTTTCCAGCTCCAGTTTGGGAAATTCCTGGAGATTTTATGGTAGAGTCTACAGAAGCCAGAATTTAGGGAGGGGAGTGGCCTCATACAGCCCACCCTCCAAAGCAGTTATTTTCTCCAGGGGGAGAGAGAGATCTGTTGTCTGGAGTTCAGTTGTAATACCAGGCGATACCACAGTGTAGCAGTTAGCACTTCAGAGTCACAGACTTTCAACCTAACCTACCTCACAGGGTTATTGTGCAGATCAAAAGGGAGAGAGGAGAATGATGTAAGCTGTTTTGGTCCCCATTGCAGAGAAAGACTGTACTTATCCTCCTGGGGAACCATGGTTGCCAATATCCAGGTGACGGCTGGAGATCACTTAGAATTACAACTCCTCTCCAGATGGCAGAGATCAGTTCCCCTGGAGAAAATGGTGGACTCTGTGTCCCTATACCCTGCTGAGATGGCCTCCCTATGACAGCCAGTGTGAAGTAGCAGTCAGGGCTTCAGAACACGGTAGAAGCTGCAGGTGTGGGGGGGAAATGGAAAGCTGAAGTCAGAGGGGCAGCTAAAGGTAGGCTGATGATTGGCTGGGAAGGAGATAGGGTTGCCAACTCTAGGTTGGGAAATTCCTGGAGATTTGAGGAATGTGACCTGGAGAGGGTAAGGTTTGAGAAGGGGCTGGACCTCAGGTACAATTTTATGGACTCCACCCTCCAAACCAGCTATTCCCTCTGGGGAACCATTGTTGCCAATCACCATGTGAGGGCTGGAGATCACTCAGAATTACAACTGCTCTCCAGGAGAGAGGAGAGAGGAGATGGAAAGCTGAAGTCAGGGGGCAGATTACAGTAGGTTGATGGTTGGTTGGGAAGGAGATAGGGTTGACAGCTCCAGGTTGGGAAATTCCTGGAGATTTGAGAGGTGGAGCCTGGAGAGGGTGGGGTTTGAAGAGTCTTAAAAGATGATGCTGTTAAAGTGCTGCACTCAATATGCCAGCAGATTTCAAAAACACAACAGTGGCTGTAGGATTGGAAAATGTCAGTTTACTTTCCAATTCCAAAGAAGGGCAATGTCAAGGAATGTTTAAACTATCGCACAATTGCAGTCATTTCACACGCTAGCCAGGTCATGCTCAAGATCCTACAAGCTAGGCTTCAGCAGTACGTGGATAGAGAACTGCCAGAAGTACAAGCTGGGTTTCGAAGAGGTACAGGAACTAGAGATCAAATTGCCAACGTTCACTAGATTATGGAGAAAGCAAGGTAGTGCAAGAAAAACATCTGCTTCATTGATTACACGAAAGCCTTTGATTGTGTGGATCACAACAAACTATGGCAAGTCCTTAAAGGGATGACAGTACCAGACCACCTCACATGTCTCTCGAGAAACCTGTATAAAGGTCAAGAAGTGACAGTCAGATCTGGATATGGAACAACTGATTGGTTTAGCATAGGTAAAGGAGTATGACAAGGATGTATATTGTCACCTTGCTTATTTAATATGCAGAGTACATCATATGAAATGCTGGTCTAGATGAATCACAAGCCAGAATTAAGATTGCCGGGAAAAAGATCAACAACCTCAGATATGCAGACGATACCACTCTAATGGCAGAAAGTGAAGAGGACCTCAAGAGCCTCTTGCTCAGGGTAAAAGAGGAGAGCGCAAAAGTGGGCTTGAAGCTCAACATCAAAAAAACTAAGATCATGGCATCCGGCCCCATCACTCCTTGGCAAATAGAAGGGGAAGCTGTGGAAGTAGTGACAGACTTCACGTTCCTGGGATCCCAGATCACCACAGACTGTGACTGCAGCCATGAAATTAAAAGACGCCTGCTCCTTGGGAGGAAAGCGATGGCGAACCTAAACAGCATGATAAAAAGTAGAGACATCACCCTGCCAACAAAAGTCCACATGGTCAAAGCAATGGTATTCCCAGTAGTCATGTATGGCTGCGAGAGTTGGACTATAAGGAAGGCCAAGCACTGAAGAATAGATTCTTTTGAACTATGGTGCTGGAGAAGACTCTTGAGAGTCCCTTGGACTGCAAGAAGAACAAATCAGTCAATCCTCAAAGAAATCAACTGACAGAAGACAGGAGGGCCTGGCATGATATGGTCCATGGGGCCGCGAAGAGTCCGACTCAACTGTCTGACTGAACAACAACAACAACAAAAGGGACCTCAAGCATGTACAATGCCATAGGCTCCACCCTCCAAATCCATTTCCTCCTGGGGAATTACTGCTGCCAATCTCCAGGTTAAGGTTGGAGATCACTCAGAATTACAGCTGTTCTTCAGATGGCAGAGACCAGTTCCCCTAGAGAAAACAGTGGACTCTGTGTCATTACACACTGCTGAGGTCACCACAGCAAATTGACACTGTTTGCCCAAAGCCAGATCACAGAGTCTCTTTCTAGAGCTCACTGTATTTATTTCCACAATGAGCCTTATTCCTAGTATGGAATAAATTAGGTGGGTATCAAAGTGGCTGTCTGTTTCAAACATCTGTATCACTCATAACCACCATGCTGACAGGAAAAGAATTCCCATGCTTTGATTGCAGGAAGGAGAATTTCATTGATTTGCAGTGCTATCCTTGGCCCCCGGTCACACGGGCTGGATATCGTGGGGGGGGAGGCGTTGCTTAATTGCTCGGCGCAGTTTGATGCACGATTACGCAATCAGACGCACCGGTGGCACACCACGGGTCCTTCCCTAGGCACCGGCGGGTAAACGAGGAACCGGAGGGGAATGCCGCGCTCCGGCGCAATCACACCACAGGCGTCTGGAGGCAGCCTGTGGCAAACGTTTACTAGTACCTTGGAGGTACTAGTTTTTTAACTCGCATTGTTGGCAGTAAGCCACGGGTGCACTCCACTTCCCAGATGCTGGGGTGTGATCGCACCCGGATAATTCACCCATTATCCGTGCCTCTCCCGCGGCAACTTTGCCGTGTGACCAGGGCCTAAGTAGAGTTACACCTTTCTAAGTCTATTAAAGTCAATGGATTTAGAAGTGTGTAATTCTGCTTAGGCTAGCATAGTTAGTCATGAATCAAAAGTTAGTAAAATGTCTTAGTATGTTTATAATAGGGAGAGATTAGAGCTAATGTGGGGGTTGGGACAATATCAATAAATATAAAGTATACTGAATATACTTACCTTTAACTAAACATAGTTAAGATTGTGCAACAGGGGATTTAAAACTCATCCCCATGAGACTAGAATTATTATTCTACAAAGATAGTGGTTTGACACTTTCTAGTTTCTACACATTTTTATCATTTGGATTCTTTTTGTTGCTCAGTTGGAGTGGTATAATGATGTCTGATATCTATAAAATTTGAAGACAAACATTCTCCCAAGAAACCCATAAGTAAAGAAATATTTTCATTTTTGTATCTGACATCTTTATTGCCAGGAGGATCAACATTTTCCATCCTGGATTCTTAATAAGGCTCAGAGAACAAAGTTATTTACAAGCCTGAATACTTTTTAAAACCCATAAGGATTGTTTCATAATAGCTGGTAAACCACCACAATATATTACTACCTAGACCTCTGTGCTAAGAACTTTTTTGTTGTAATATGGGTAATCAAATAGGCTCTGTTTTTGGTCCTCCTTATCTTTTTTATTTATTCATTTCTTTAGATTTTAATGCCACATCTCTAGAGTCCTGTTCAAGGCAACAGGCATTTTGCTAGACATACATGTAAAATTTGGTTGGGTGTTTCCATCTTTTGGTCAAGCTGAACTCCTGCTGTGTTTGCAAATATCATCTGTAATTTAGACACTAGACTTTCAAGTGTAGTCGGGACAGAGTAATCCAACAGATTCCACTGATTGCTCCCTGGGCTGGGGTCCATTTTCTGAACTTACTGGCTGCCTGCCTTTCAGAGATCCAATGGAATTTGCCTTGGTGAGTCTCTCTCCATCTCATCCCCCAAGGAGAATGGGATAGAGACGTTGCTTCTGCAGATGTTGAACAGCAAAAGCAAGTCTGCTGCTCATAAAATGGTTACATACTGGACAAAACCCACAATGAATACAGCCGGCACAGTACAGTTCTGTCACTCTGAACTCTAGCTTCTGTTGCAGCAGCAACAATTTAAACAAAATTCTCTATGACTGGAAGGAACAGATAAAGCCTTTTGTCTTTTTGCTCCACAACCTTAATGTTGGAGCTTAGAGATGAGGGAAGGAGATATGGTAACTGCCTGCCCTCCTCCCAGCAAATTGCCAGTTTTAACACCACTGTGGGCATGAAGAGAAATAATAAGACAAGATTTCTGAATTTTTGATATGTTTGAATCACAATCCCTTCTGCTATTTTACCAATTGCTTTTGAAACTTGCTTCATTTCCAAATCACAATTCCCACTCAATATTTGGGGAGGGCTGCTTGAGGAACACATATGAGAAACTGTGCAGTTATGTGGTCTTGCCTTATTCCTTATATAAAGAGGACTTCATACTTTTAAAAATAAACAATTACACACTGTGTTCTGCATATAACTGAAAAAAATATTACGTATGAAAACAAACAGTAGTTTCAATCACCCTCAACCTCTCCCTTTCAGCTTATCTATATACTGAAATACAGATGGCTTCATGTGCTAATGTGAGATTAAAGCATCTGCTGCTTTCAAGACGAATTTCACAATTGCCGTGAACATCATACGAATGTGCAGAGTTGCTGGAGAATGAAGTCTGAACAGGTGTAAGAGACAGGGAGAGAGAGAGAGAGAGAGAGACTGCAATGCTGACTAATCCTGATTGTTGGTTTCTAGGCACAACAGATAACATATTTAGAGTACGAAGGATATGTAGGGATGTCTCTGTAGAGATTTATATGGCAAACTGAGCAAAATCCTGTTTCACAGACTATTAAACACATCCAGACTTATGGCTGCAGTCTTTTTCTTTCTTCAGAATCATCACTGAACTACACTTATAGCTTTTTTACACACCACAGTCGGCTGTTTATACTTGTATAAACACTCTCCATTTCAATTTTCATAAAGCATCCTAACAACTTCCACGTATATCAGTCACTATTACTGTGTGTAAAGCAAGAAAAAAATTACTCTATATATTGATAAAAGGGTTATAAGAAAAAGGTGTTTCTGTACAAGTTATTGCTAATGAACAATCAAAAAAGGATGGGGTTGTTTTTTGAACATTCTAAAATGGATTGAAAAATGTATTATTTACTACCTGGACCAGTCATTTGAATTCACTGTATGTTTCATGGTCGCAGGTATACCCTGAGCTGGTACAATTTAAATTATGGAACTGCATAAAAATATGAGTTTTCCTTGTTTATCTCAGCACAGGCAATCGTGTTTTCTATTTATGTATTCTCCCTATGGCCATGGTCTGTCTTGTGAGTGCTCACCATTGGATGCATTTAATTACAAAATCCTTCCCTTAATATGTAGTTTGCACGATGGCATTCCTCTGAGAACCATACTTTAAAACAATCAGTCTTAACTATGGTCCAGCTAACTATGGCACAAAAGAGGTTTTAATTAATTAATTAATTTTTAAATTTGTAAATGTTAAAGGCCAATTTTTAAAAAGATACGATCTTAAAGAATATTTCTGAGATAAACGTAGTTTAACACACTGGAAATCTGCCTTTTTGCACAAACTAATGTCTCAGGGAGTAACCCTAAATATTCAGAGTTAAGTTCCATTTTATTCAATGGGGCTTGCTCCCAGGAAAGTGTTTTTAGGATTGCAGCCTCAGAATATTCTCTCTCAATTATTTTTCCATGTAGAGCAAAACCATAGCGATTCATCAAGCAACAACATCAGAAGATTGTTAAGAATTTCAGCAACTTGGTGTAGCTATATCTGATGCCTGGACTTTACATCGAACTAGAATATAAAGACAATGGGATTTGTATTCAATTCTGATTCCTTCCATTTCAGCTCCTTATACAGACAAATATTTTATTGGAGGAGGGACGACAGCATGGTATAGCCTGATCTTGTCAGCTCTCAGAAGCTAAGCAGGGTCAGTATTTGGAAGGGAGACTACTGAGGAACATTTTGCTTGGGGAGGCAATGGCAAGCCACCTCTGCCTCTCACATGCCTTGAAACCACCTTACTGTGGTCACCGTAAACTGGCTGCAACCTGAAAGCACTTTACACACATATCTCACTGGAACTATTTGTCTCCAATTTATTACTTTGACAAAATTAACATTATGTCAAAGTTTTTGTTTGACAAACATCTAGTGGTTCTGAAGGCAACAATATTATAAGCATTGCAAATATGAAAAGTCTTAGCATTATATATTGGACCAAACAGACAGCAAATTCATAAACAAAAGAACAATATTCCTACCCTTGGCATCATATTACTTATTTCTTTCCCTCCGGAGGAAATACATATTTGTTATATTAACTCTTGGATTTTTTTTTTAAATAAGCAAACTCCTTACATTTCAGGTATATCGCATGAATATAGCTCAGAGCAAGATGTAATTAAGTCACTGAATCCAACAACATGACCACAGCAAAGAGCCACTGGAGAGATACACAATGGACACAATCCAGTGAAAACAATGGGGCAAGGATAAATTGCTTTAATTCCACTTATTTGGTTTTGTACAACAGAGGCACACCTTTTTTTCCAGGATCGTGCCTAATGGCTCTTGCCCTATACACCTATGCCATGCAGGTAACTGGAGTGGGATTGGCATGGGGGAACAAGCCCCAGCTAAGTATTGGATATGCATTCTAGAACCAGCATGAAAGGATGCATTGTCCCTCAACAGCTGCATGTATAAAGCCAGAACTCACCACGTTGGTACACACATGAAAGTTTTCCTCTTGAAAACTCTGGCAACCAGTAGTGGCTTGATGAATGCAGCAGACAAACTGTTGAGTGCTACCAATTATCATATCACAACTAATCTTTTTCATTTAAAGTATATTGTGTGTATCACTATCAAATAACCTTTCCCTCCCATAAATCCACTCTCTTCCCTAGTCCTAACCAAAGGGGAGAAAGAAAAGGGAAGGGGGAAAAGATGAAAGAAAAAATCAAAATGAAAGGGGGAAAAGGAAAAAAAAAGGAAGGATAAGGGTCAGAAGGAGATAAAGATGAAAAGAAACCTTACCTAAGCAGATAAATGTTGTATTAAGTTTCACATATCTATAAAAATTCAGCCCAACTACCATTGTATTTCATTACTTCATCTAGGGGTATGTATTTGGGTTTACCTAAACTGAAAATATACCTGGGAAACACCTTATCGGTATTTTCGGGTATATTTTGACTTCCCAAATGTATCTGGGATTTGTTGGCAGAACAAAGGAAAGTCGTGGAAAAAATCCTGGATACATTTGGGACCTACTGGCAAAACTGGGCTGCCAGCAGAGCCCCAGCAGAGCCTGTGGGCAAGAGAGAATCAGCAGGGGCAGCATGGAGCTGTCAACTCCCACCACCCTGGCTGATCCTGGGTTGGTTCCTTTTGTAGCTTGGTTTAAATGAAGCCCCAAGTGACGCCAGCCAGCTGCAGCTGAGGCAGTGTGGAGCTGAACCGGGCTTCCCAGCACAGCCACAGCAGAGCCTGTGGTGAAAACTCTCCCTGCAGGTTTTGCTCCTTTGTGGGCTCTGTTGGGCAGTAGAGCCCCAGCTGAGCCTGCAGGGAGAGTTTTCCTCACAGGATCAGCTGCTTAGTGGGCTCTGTTGGGCAGTCTGCCCAGCAGAGCCTCAGCCAAGCCAGCAGGGAGAGTTCTCCCTATACGATCAGCTGTTTGGTTGGCTCTGTTGGGCAGTCCGGTTTAAACCAGGTGGCCCAGCAGAGCCCCAGAAGAGCCTGCAGGGACAATTCTCCCTGCAGTGATTGGTGAGTGCTTCAAAGGGACCACCAAAAGAGCCCCAACTGAACTGCCTCTCAGCTGTTTTTAGCAGCTTTGCCGCTGCATTTTTTCTCTCTGTATTTTCCCGTTTGGGTTTATTGGACCTGAAACAATTCAGGATTTCCAAAAAATCATGGATCCAAATACTTTACCAGTATCGGTATCTGAGTTGTTTTGAGAATCCCAAGTTTTTTTCAGGTCCAAAAATCAAAAAATACCAAGGGGAAAAAAACTGCACACCCCTTTTCTCCTTTCCCTAGTCTGGTGTGCCTGTGGCTCTCACTCCATCCCATGGAGCTGCGGTGGCTCAAGTGGTTAAGATGCTGAACTGCAGGCTGTGGAAGGTCAGTAGTTCAGCGGTTCAAGACCCGGGTGCCGCAAGACAGGGTGAGCTCCTGTCTCTTGTTCCAGATTCTGCCAACCTAGCAGTTCGAAAGCAAGAAATTGCAAGTAGATAAATAGGGACCACTTTGGTGGGAAGGTAACAGCGTTCCGTGCGCCTTGGTGTTTAGTCATGCCGGCCACATGACCACTGAAACGTCTTCGGACAGCGCTGGCTCTTCAGCTTTGAAACGGAGATGAGCACTGCAACCCTAGAGTCGGATTCGACTGGCTTTCGAGCAAGGGAACCTTTACCTTTACCTTTTAACTCCATCCCATCAATTAAATGCTATTTTTCACTTTTGTTTCTAGATCTAGGTATGCAGTGGAGTTAAAGCTTTCCAGTTTCAGGATAAGACACCTAACAATAACACCAGCTCCTAAAATCTGACATTTCTGTCTCATTGAGAGTTCTGTCACTAGGTGGGCGAGCCAGGGAAGGCCCTTGAAGGAGCAGGGAGGCATTTAAATGACTCCCCATGCCTTCCCAGGCTCGTCTGCCGAAGCGGGTAAGCTGGGGAAGGCTTGGAGAACCTCCCCCATGCTTCTTGGCCCACCTGCCAAGGCAGGTGAACTGGGGAAGGCCTTGCATGGAGCAGGGAGGCATTTAAATGCCTACCTGTGCCTCCCTGGGCCCGCCTGCTGAAGCGGGCGAGCCAGGGAAGCCTGGAGAGAGACCCCGCTTTAGTTATTAGTTATGTTAATGAGTTATGCTAATGAGCTTCTGCACCTCTTTTTCTATGAAATGACCCCTGCAAGTAGGTTACATTTTCCCACCACCTCTGGACCCTGACCCTGTTCTGGACACATGGCCTGCCAGACACCAACCACATGGCTGCTGCCTGTTGCCTCCCCCAGTGAATGAGTCCACAAAGTGGAGCCCACAAAGATGGTGATTGGGTAAGTCCCGGCCACATCGTCTCATCACAAAGGTGCAATGACAGGGTAGGTCCATAACATAAGAGACAAAGTCCCTCCAAGTGCAGCACATCTCCTGCAATTATTGTGTTCCATGATTCCCGGTCTATGGAATTTTCTGGGATTTGGTGAGCTCTTGAGATGATTTTTTTTTTCATTCTCAGGTCTAAAGATGAGTGGTAGCTTTAAGAATAGAACTCTGCTATGGTGCCTGCATTTGTAGCCCTGCTTCTGCATCCCATTGGAATTGTAGCTTACCAAGTGCAGGTCCCAATTCTGAGCAGAGGAAGTAACAGATTTATATGTGGGTTTGATCCATCCAGATTTTTCACTCAATCTCAGCTAGTTCCTCTTTTTACCAAAGCCCTGTTCCACATGGCTTATCTCAATGCAAGTCATATGATCTATGGGAATTTTTTTTTTAGCATAGGTTTTGGGGAAGTAAAAGGAGATTACGTTTCCTTCCAGCTAAAAAACTGCACAATGCATTTTCGGGGGGGAGGGGTAATCCAAATGTTTGGTTTTGACCACAAAAGCCCTAAACATTTTGGACTCTAGATATCTGGTGGTGGAAAGCCTATTCCTATACATACCCATGTTCTTTAAGAGGTTCATGAGAAGTTTGATACCACCCCTTCAAATTAACTAGTTGATCTACAGTACATTTTGTTTCATATTGTATTTTTAAAAATGTTTGCAAGCTGCCTCAAAAAACTTTGTTGGGAGGTAAGGTAAAAATCCAGGACACCTACATACATATTTATTTTATTTATTTTTCATATTTGTATCCTGCCCATCCCGCGAGCGAGCTCAGGACTGGTCACATCATCTTTCAACAATTACAATAAAGTTTAAAAGCACAATATAAACATTTAAAATCAGTAGTTATAGCTACTGGTGAAAGTTCCGACCCATTAACACAGATCGATATGGCCAGTTGCCGATGGGTGGATGGATGGTAGGTGGGAGACAGCAACCTTGGGGAGGCCATATGTGGACACCCGCTGCCTCAACCAAAAGCCTGGCAGAACAGCTCCATCTTGCAGGCCCTGCAGAACTGAGTAAGATCCTGCAGGGCCCTGATCTCGATGGGGAGCATATTCCACCAGGTGGGGGCCAGGGCAGAGAAGGCCCTGGTTGAGGCTAGATGGATGTCCTTTGGGCCAGGGACCACCAGGAGATGTTGATTATTAGAGTGTAAAGCTCTTTGAGGTGTATATGGGAAGAGGTGATCCCTTAGGTATGTCCGTATAGGTATATGTAATGTATGAATCAACCAATATAGGCAGAACTGTCAAATTGCTTTCAACACAGTGCTTTTCAATATAGTTAATTTACACATGAAGCTGCAAGTCATCTAGTAATAAGTCAAATAATTTTTGTGATTCATGCTAGCTCCTTTAATTTCCATATAATATTTAATAGAATAGTAATTTTTCCCATTTACTGCTGAAAGAAGAAAAGGTTCAATTGTTTATTTTTCTACATAAATGAGTTTATCATTTTTGACATGACAGAAATGTCAAAGCTATTGGCAAATCATTTCACTTAAGAACTAAGACCTGTATGAAGAGATTTTTTGAGATATATTCTCTATTTGTAATACACTTATATACTACCTTTCCTATTTGCTATCTCTAATCCTTTTTGATTATGTCTTCATGACCTTGGAAGAAATTTTATAATAAAGGGGTTTTTAGTACTAATGATTTTCTAAGACTTTCAGATATAATTTACATCTATGCAATCCATATGAATGAGATATACAACTTTTCTCTGTTTTTACCCACTCTTGATTGGAGAGAAGTACAGAAAGGAGTAAAGGATCTGCTACATTGTTCTTTGGAATTAGAGTATGCATTCTTTGACTTTAGCCCACAGTGACTTGACCAACAGAAACAACACAGCATGCTTTGTATTTTTTAGACTATTCGTTTAGCAATGAAATCCAGTTTAAATATGGCTGACATATACTGAAGCCTAATGTTTTAGGATATCATAAAAGGGTAGAATAAAATTATTTGCAATACACACAGAAACTATTTTGAGCATGTATAATTCTTAGACACTTTACGGTATATGTAAGAATATGCTTGCTTTTGTTACAATTAAATGCTATCCATTTCTGCCTTTCATCTCCTTAAAATCTCATACATATGTTATACCACCTATTATTATAAATTCTTTTGTTATTTTTAAAAAATGTGTACCAGAAGTAATTAAAGAAAATACTGGAAGCCAGGAATTATAAAAGCACAGAAAAACCTGTCAGCTACAGAGGTTGAAAAGAATTTTTGTCAGTGGTGAACAACAGGACAAAATTTTCAAAAATCCTTGGTGGTTTTTATATGTACTTCTTTGCCACACAGGCAGCTTTGAACTCCCATCAGAGAATAGGTAAGATGTTTGGTTTTTCAGTTTCTTGTTTTATCATGATGTGTCCCAAGTATAATGTAAAAATCCATTTGTAATATTTTATATATACATTTTTAGATCATGATAATAGTTGATGAGATGCTACAGACAGGTAAAATGCCTTCTTACAGGGTATTCAGCATGGCTTACAACATAAAAATAAAATATAAAAATGAACTAAATAATTTTAATTTATTTATAATTTTGATTTGGGAATCACTCTACCCCTGAACATTCAGGGCTGTGAGCGATGTACAACAGTCAAAATAAAATAAAATAAATCAACATTTAAAAAAAACGATTCAACAATTTATCCATTTAAATAAAAACAATTCCAAAAATTAGATAATGTAAATAAAAACAATTCAGAGATGGCATTATCAGATTCTCAACTGAGTCACTGCCTCCTATAAATAGGGGAAACATAGCTGGAAGCATAGCTGGAAGGGGAAGGAGGGGGAGGGGAGGAGGGAGTGCCAGCCAAGATGGAATCAATCGCTGTCCTCAGCCAAAGGCCTGGCAGAACGTCTCCGCCATACAAGCCCTGCGGAACTGCTTCAGGTCCCACAAGGCATGGATATTATTTGGCAGACAGCTCCACCAGGCAGAGGCAAGGGCTGAAAAGGCCCTGGCCCTGGTTGAGGACAGCCGGATGTCTTTTGGGCCAGGCAATATTCATAACCTGCGCCTCCATAGATAAGAAAGTGTCCAGGATCATGCCCAAACTCCTGACAGTATGCCAAGGGGGACAAGTTGGTGCCTGAGCCCTGACCCCCCCTCCCCAGCCACAGAATGTCCATCTTAGTTGGATTCAGTTTCAGCTGACTCATCTTTAGCCATTCCACCACGACCTAATATCCCCCTCCCCTTAATGGTTCTTTCTGACCCTGGGAAAATTTATTCTAGGGGTCATGGGATGAGAGTGGTTTAATAGCCATGATGTACAGAGAGCGTAAAATAACCCTCTCTTCTCTCATCCATCAGGGTGATTCTGTACCTTTTTACCTCCTCAGAGGAGCTTTCTGAGCAGTGCCAGGACCACGCTGGCCCTGCAGCCTAGGGCTGGAAAGGACTGTGGGGGGAGAGCAACATGGGAAATATTTCTGACAGTGCCTTTTGCTGACAGATTGTGGAATTCAGCTTAATATAAATGAGCAGCAGACAGCAAAAAATAGAAACAAAACACAACTAAAAAGCTCATCTAAACTAAAATAATAATAATTCTACCCCATTACAGGTAATAGTACAACGAATCAGGGGCATAGTTAAAGGACTGAGTTAGCAGAACTGTGTTACACAGATCTTTCCACTGGTGAGTATAGGTTTTTCTTTCCAAAGAGTTTATATTCATTCTTTCATTCTAGAAAAACAGGTTGCTTGACCTGTTCTACTCAGAACATTGTCCAGTTCGGAAGTAAACCTTCTGCTTGCACTTCCTGGCTTTTGGGCAGCACTGCAGACTGTGGGGGGAAATGCAGTCATGGAAAGCCAGGGTCTTGTCTAGTTAAGCTCAAAGGAAAGTTAAGCTCAAAGGGGGGGGGGGAAAGCCACACTCCAAAGCCACTG
>NW_015169203.1:112072-131526 GCF_001447785.1 Gekko japonicus
GGCACCCCCCCCCCCCCCCCGATTATACACCCTCTCTGAATATCTATTTTTCATTTTTTAAGAGAGACAAATTTCTTCTCATTCCTTTAAAGATACACTGGAAAATCTGTGGCTGGTTTTCTCTACCAGATTGGCTTGAAAAGGATGGGGGAGGAGAAACTGCAAGATGATGGTGGAACTGATTCTTGTCCTGAGTGACTCAACTCATTCTGGCAAGCCTTGATATGTAACTTTTCCCTTTTTCTTTCTCATCTGCTTTTTCCGCCCCTTAAAGTCAGCAGCAGCAAGTGAGAGTACTTGGCTGAAAATGTGAACAAGATCTCTACTGTACTATTTTGAGGTTTCCTTCTTCTGTTTGCATTGAGAAAGTTGGCTCCAGGAATAAGCTGAACTACTGGGAGGAGGTCAGGAGCAGACAAACAAGTACCCAGAATGGTCTGGAGGCACCCCTGTCCTTTGTCAAGGCATTTAGGGTAATAACAGTAAAGCATTAGTTATCTAGTTACATCTATAGTTCTAAGGAGTTCTGGTGATTGCCTAAATAAGAGTCTGCTTCTGTGAACTTCTTAAAGGAAAGGTAGAATACGGATGTAGCTGTCATGTCTCAAGAGACTGATTAACTGAGACAAACATAGCTCTGAGATTACTTTACAGGAACAAACTAATCATTTTCCACATCAGTACTATACTCAGAGGAGCTGTGATCATTATTATATACCAAAACTGTTTTATTTCAAAGAGCATTTGGGAATCAGAATGGGTGAATAAATTTTCTATTAACTGTTTTACCAATTGCTGAAAATTGACATGTGACGTATTTTTCTTACTGCTATCTTTTAGCATTGCTGGTTAATTTGTATAAAAATTATTTTTATTGTTTCATTTTTTCAGTTGAAAGCCACCTTGTGAGCTTTTTGAAGCCATATTGGTGGCATAAATAGTGGATTAATAAATAAGTAATAAAATAAACAAGGCATACAGGAGTGGAACTGATGTGAAGTCTATGCACTTCATTCTTATTTGACCCAGGTGGCGTATCAGTTTCATTGTCTATCCTGCTAAAGGATATTATCTAAGTAGGTTTAAACCACTTTTTCCTAATCATGTCTGCTCAGGACCAGCCTTATTTGAAGCAGCAGAATTGAATGTTTCCTTCCAACCACTGAAATGGAACTGCAGTTGCTCAGTACTATCTGGATCTTCAAACCCCCCCCCCTTCTGCTCCCTCGTTCCTTGCCTCCTGCTGCTTCCCTTCTTCCCAACAGCACAAGAAGTTGATGAAATAAATCCAGTCTGCCCCCCCACCCAGCACACACTGCTTTCAGGAGAGAGGCACAGTACTTGCTTACTGCGGCATCTGTCCCTCCTTCCCTTGCCATTAAGTTTGCCAATAGGCCTGGAGAAAAATGCCCTGTCCCTTCTTTACAGCCTCCAACTTAGAAGGGGCTGCTTTATGACTGCAGAGCTGGGCAGCAGAGAGGAAGAGGGGGGTGCATGGTGGCCATGGCATGGCTGTGCTGGCCAGATTGTTTTGCCACAGGGTCGTCTGAGTGAGCCTTCATCTCTGCAGCCAGCCAATAGCCAGCCTGTCTTGTTGGGCTGGACAGAGGGCAGGCTTGACCATGTGTCAGCTGTGACTGCCTCTCTCCAGCTCTATTTAAAGCTCCACTCACATATGGCTGGAGCAGCCCTTTTTGGCTGGCACTCAGCCCTCGGTTAGTGAAGGGCGGGGTATAAATCCAATCTCCTCCTCCTCCTAAAAAACTTGTTAGCAAATGCTATCCCATACCTAAAGTAGTCAGCTGTTTTAACTGACAATGCCCTGATCTTGGACTTCCGGCTTAAGCGTTTCGCCGCTCGGACACATCTCGTCTCGCTTGAGACCAGCTGACGGGAGGGGATCGAGTTTGTCCTGGACCCCCCCCCAGGGTCTCTGTAGGAGACCCCCAGCCTTGGGAGCTGAGGAGAGCCTCTTCCAAGGGGACGCTCAAGGAATTGAGGCTCACCTTCTTCCCCGATAGGTACCATTGCTGTGGAGCCAGTATGGCGCCCAAAGACGACTGCCAGAGCAAGCGATCATGACTTCTAAAAAGACTTCTAAAAAGACTTCTAAAAAGACTTCCAAAAGATCTTCAAGGCTACAAACTGTGAGTTAAGCAAAGCTCAGGTGAAAAATAAGCGAATGGAGCCTTGGTAGTAATTGGAAGCACCTAAGTTTGAAACGCAGGGGGAGATTTCAAGCCCCCCCCCCATATGAGTAAACTGTAAAAATGGTTTTAAAGCGAAAATAAAAAGACTTTGAGCCAAACCAAGCGTATAAGAAGTTAAGCGAATGCAAAAGCTGCTAAAATATACTAAACTGAAATAAAACGCATAACTTTTGTTTTGTTTTGGAAAACTTACTTCTTGTTGATCTTATGGCTGGGAGAGGACAGAGAGCACCGGAGAAAAAACTGGTGACCAGAAATAACATACCAACAACTCCCTCCCAGAACCAGGAAGCTTCTACAGACTTTGCTTCGTTGTTAGCAAATGTACTGCGCCCTCTAATGGATCAGATGATTACTCTCAACACCAAACTAGACAATGTGGAAAAACAATTAAAGCAGATGGATAAGAGAACCTCAGCAACCAAGAAAACGTTGAAAAAGATGGAAAAACAGACTGAGAGTATTAATAAAAGAGTGGATGAAGCAGATAATATCCTCGGATAAAACCCATCCAATACAGCTCCAGCTGGAAAGATCCATGTATGTTCTACGTTTCCATGGAATACCTGAAGATAAGAATGAGGACTTAAAGGAACTCTTGGCGGTTGCCTTGGCCCCACTAATGGAGTATAAACAAGAAGACTTAATTAAGGAAATGGATGTGGCGTACAGGACTTATCCGGATTTTATAAAGAAAAATAAACTTCCAGGGGAAACCTACTTAAAATTCACAAAACGATCAACCAGAAAACTGGCACTAAAGTCAACAATGGTGAAATCATTAAAAATTAAGAATGAAGGGATAAAAATTTTGAAAACATCCCATTTGATGTACGAAAATGGAGGAAACTATACAGGATGCTTACTGTCTCCCTCCAAAAAAAGGGAACACCGTATAAATGGCTATTCCCGGAAGGGCTGAGTTTTAATTACCAGGATAAAAAATATATAAAATTGACTCTGTTCCAAAAGTTCAATACCACCGGATAATACACCAAAAGGACACCACAAATGTGGTAGATGTGCAGCATGCCCATTAAGTTGGGAAACACGTTAAATTGAACTCCCAAAAATGAACTTTAGGAAGGAATTGACATCCTTCTCATCATGTTTTACCAAACGGGTCATCTACCTCTTGGTCTGCCCCTGTGGGTTAAAATACATTGGGGAGTCCATGCGATCAGTTAAGACTCACATCCTTGAATATAAGTCCAAGATTAAACATCAGCATGCCGAAGCACCACTATTGGATCATTTTGTGTCCAAGGGACACAGATATGATGATTTTAAATTTGTTGTGCTGGAGGTGGTCAAGCCAGACAGTTACTGTAGGAAAAATATGTCAGGTTTTACTCCACAGGGAGGCGTACTGGATTTTCAAATTTAACACTTGCTATCTATCAGGTCTAAATGCATCTCTGGATTTAGCTTGTTATCTATAAACAAGATGTAGTGTGGTAATTTATGTATGTAAGTTGACAACTTTGTGTTGTAATTCCTGTCAGTTGGCAACTTTGCATTGTAAATTCTGCAAGATGGCAACCTTTTTCTGTAAACTGGTAACCTTATTTTGTAATTCCTGTAAACTGGCAACTTTGTTTTGTTATACGTGCAAGTTGGCAACCTTGTATTGTAATATTTGGAAGTTGGAAACTTTGCATTATAATTCCCGTAAGTGGAAAACCTTATATTATAATTTCTGTAAATTGGCTATCTTGTTTAGCTATTCCCGTAAATTGGCAATCTTGTTGTAAACATTATTGTGAGTTGGCAACCTTGTATTGTAATTCCTGCAAGTTGATAATCTGGTATTGTAATTCCCGTAAATTGACAACCTTGGTACTTGGCAACCATGCAATGTAATTTTTGCAAGCAACCTTATATTGTATTCTTATAAGTTGGCAACCTTCCATTATAATGAATCAGGGTAAGTCTTTGCAGCATCAGTACTGGTATTGGGATGAGTTAGCATAAAAGTTTAGTGAGAACATGTACCTAGTAAGGCATTATACAAGCACTTTGCCCTAGGAACATTCTTTCAGAGAATTTCTTGCAATTAAGTTATGGTGAGTATATGCCTTCAAAAGTTGTAGAGTTTATAAATTAATTGTGGCTAAATTATGATGATGTGTTACATTTTATTGTTACATTTCATAGATACATCGGTGAATAGTAATGAAATTTTGATACCTACTTGTTGAAATGACAGACCAAGAGTCGCTGTATGTAAGGTTTGAAACAAACTTTTTATTGAATCTTTGTATATACATGTACCAGAGATTCTTTACATAATATTGTTATTGCATATGATTTATTAAGGCTTTCATCCACTTTCGGAAGAAGAATAGTATTGAAATGATAGAACATTCCAGAGACCATCGTCACACCATTTTCAATTGCCTTATACATTTATATATGTAGATTTTTTGTACACATTTTTGTATACATTTTGTGATTGTTATTTAAATATTTTCTAGCCCAGTTACCACACAGTTTCTTCTTTTTTCGGCCTCCCCTTAGTATTACCAGCCTCCAGGCAGCACCTGGAGATCTCCAAGATCAGTTCTCCTGGAGAAAATGGCTGCTTTGGGCAATGGACACTATGGCATTATACCCTGCTGAGATCCCTCCCCTCCCCAAACCCTGCCCTCCCCAGGCTCTACTGCTCAAATCTACAGGTATTTCCCAACCTAGAATTGGTAACCCTGTAACTGGCTATGGAACCACTTTCCAGACCCTTGGAACCCAGAAGACATGGCATAGGAGGAGGTGCTTTTCTACCTTAGCTGTCACTGCATAGCCCCAAATCAATGTAAGTCAGGGGTGGAAGGAACCATACCTATTACCATGAGGCTGTCCTCCCATACTACCCACTTGGGGCAGCAAAATAACTTGAGACAGCCCTGCCTTGTAGCTAAGCAGAAGGAAATAAACATGGCTTGCCTTCCTCTATTTTCTACTTCCCTCTGCTGCCCCACCAGCTACAGTCGGGACACTCACCTGGAGCTTCCTTCTAGAGCTCATTGTATTTCTTCCCACAATGAGCCTTACTCTTAGTTAAATAATAAAGAGTAAAAGGGAAAAAAACAAATAAAAATGTTCAGTCGTGCATCTCTAGAAACTGAGCCATTTTTTTATTCATGGTATCAAGTACCAAGTGAATGGGGCTACAAACTGCTTCCTCAGTTTCCCAGTCTGTCAATCTTCTGTATGCAGTAAAGCTTTCATTTGTACCCACCCCCAGGCTCCCTTTGCAACACACTACAAACAGTTGAAAAGTTCCACCAGTTCAATTCTTTATTGTTACGGTCATTTGACCAAACATATAACCAGTTTTACAGTTTACACAATAAACAGCATTTATAGAACAAAGCATGATCTAATAAAACTTAAACCTGATTATGATACAATTTCCGCAATTTTAATGATGAAAATTACTGCAAGAGAGTAGGTAATATGAAAGCAAAGTGGACATCCTAAACACATGGGATTGGATATAATAACTAAGTCAATCACTGTAGTTTCATAGAGTCTTCATGTATGTGCTTTATGAAAATGTGTTCATTCATTAGAATTTTAAAGCCTTTGGTTTGTGTAGCATACTAGATAGAACAAAATAATTGAACATTGTTATGAAATTGATAAGGGTAATAGAGTTCAAAAACAGAACTTTAAAAAGGTCACGCTCATACCGTGACAGTACTGGATTCTGTAAGAACATTTTACTGTAAGACTATTTTGTGATAATGAAATTCAAATGTAACATTTTCTGAGTAAATTCCTGTGTTGTAACTGGAAACAAACTGCTGTAACAATTGCATTAGTGATTAGACAGCCATGGAGTCATTTGCTCCTGGGAAACAGTATATCAAAACTGGACTCAGTGGTTTCTATTTTTGTGATGTGTAAATCACCTTGTTAGCCAAATTGCCTCAGATCGCTATTTAATATGGGGAATTATGATCTTACACCAGGCAATAGGCAAATGAGGGAGCAAGCATCTATGTATACAGGGGTCCCACTTCTTCCAGACACACCAAAAACCAGGGGCTGAGACTGACATCAGTATAAGATAGTTTTGTTTACTGAAGGTATTTCAAACATACAATAACACAAGCACGCATACAATTACACAGCATCTAGGGAATACAGATAGGAGAGGATAGCACATTCGCATTAGCAGGATGTTCCATTGATGAGCAATACTTTACCTGTCCACAGTTAGACGGAGTGAACCTCAGAAAAAGGAGGGGGACTATGAGGTGTTGGGGAAGGGTTGTGTCCTGAACCAGCAGGGGCACAAGAAGACTCTGGCTGCGCATCCAGGAGTCAGAAGCTTAGGGTAGGAGGGGGTCAAGTGAGAGAAAAGCAAGAGAACAAGCTGGTGCTGGGTGTCCTCTTTTATAAGGAGTCTGAGGGGTGGACTAGGCTTGGCCACCTTTCTTGGCACACCTCCTGCTGGTCCATCCCCAAAAATATGCTGACTGGCACTGGAGTCGAAGGTCTAAAAGGGTGGACAATGTTGGACCTAATGAAAAACTAGTCTGGACAGTGGCACCTGATGGGATGAAGGCTCATGGGCCAGAGCCATTGTTCCCTTGTTGTCTTCTGGCTGTAGTTTTGACTAGGTGATGTATTAGGTGGGGGAAGAGAATGCTGCTTATATGCAAGGAAGGAGACTTTTCATGGAGTTTGAGTCCTCTGTCTTCTGCCCTGGCATGGCAACTGCCTGACTTCTCAGTGCTATACATGGCTAGGGAACTGGTCCATCTTACTACAGGAAAGAAGGTTGGTAACATACAGGAACCATAGGCACATCATTTCACAGGAAGGCTTCCTTCTTCTCTGTGTGTGTCTATAACTGGCACCACTTGGAGTCATCTTACAGTTCAGTCCCTTTTGCACACAGCTAGCAAAGTCCATGTTTTTATTCATAAGGGCGCAATGGGCGTCTTGCATGGCAACAACCTGCTCTCACCATTGCCATAAACCCATTCTGGTTCTATGTGTGTTTTCATGCATATTGCATGTTCTTGTGCATGTAAAGCATGTTCCTCTTCATTGTGCCACCACCCCAGGTTAAGAACCCAGTCTCTCACATTACCAATGAGTTAAGGAATACTGGCAACTGGTAAAGTCAGCCTCTGAACAAGTACAAAGGGCAGAGTTTCCCAATTCCTTCAGCCCCCTCCTGTGCATGCATGTATAACCATGTTAAATTGTGAGCAAGTAATCTAAGATCACATGAGGAGGAGTAGAATCACAGTCTGCTTTCTTAAACAGGAAAGGACTTTATTGCTACAGATTAAGCTAGAGCACAGACAGGGAAAATAGCTGTGATGCTACTAGTTACAGATCTAATGAAAAGAACAGGAAAATGTAACACTAAACTACACAGCCTGGATGTCTGTGGAACAAACGTGCATCCAAAGCTCCACATGCTCTCTGCAGGGGAATCGTCCCCAGCATTTAGAATCCGGCTCCCAGGATTTGGACCAAGACCAACAGATGTTACTAGTCTTTTCAACCCTTCCTGCCTTTGTTGACAGGAAGCCTCTCCCAATCCAGTTTTAAGGAATTTGCCTCAAATGTAGAAAGTCAACTCCTATCCCCCAATCATCACAGGGGTCAAGTCACACATCCAGATCATGTTTTACAACAGCTATCCATCTTGCCTTCCCTGACAAGTAGACAAATGGCTATCTCTCTGCAGAAATTCATCTCTGCTCCTGTGATCTCTTTGTGCATTTTAAGGCTATCTTCCCTAGGAAAACAAATGGCTACCAAGAACTCCCCCCATTGTGCTTCAAAGCACTTTGCATCTCTAAAACACAACAACCATAAGTAGTTTTGAAGCAGAATCTGGGGTCTAGAAGGTCAGAGGCAACTGCTTTATTTCCCTTTCTTTAAGAATGACCAATTTATTTATCAGTATTATCCCTTTTGCTACTGTGGGCTGAAGCCAAGTTAAGCTGTGCTCTGATGTTAGCAGTCAAGTCAAATCGGCCTTTATTGGCATATATCAGTAAATCAAAGTTATTACAAGAATATACAATTAGAGAGACACTGTATTACAAATATGTTAAATAAAATCATAGGTTACAACTGTACTTTTCCTTGGCACAGCTGCATGGTGGATTGTAGGAATTTAGCCACCTTTTCAGTTACTTCAACAGAGGAATCATTCAAAAGTTTGTAAACTTTGAGGGAATCTGAAAAACCCATCATGTTGGCCAATACAGAATTAAGATACTTAGAGAGTATATGTACATAAAAGTGACAGCACAACAAAACATGTAAAATCATCTCAACACATCTAGATTTACAGGGACAATATCTAGCTACATATGCTGTCTTATTGAATCTGCTATATAGAATGGCAGAAGGCATGTTGTTGCATCTGGCTAAAGAGAAAGCTCTGTGTAGTTGTGGCACTTGTAGGGAGGATAAATATGGAGCCATCCTACCTACAGTGAGAGGTATCTCAAAGCTGAGAGCAGAGCAGGTTTTGTTAGTGAGACTGTGTAACTTCTGATGCTCAATAGCCAACATTCTCTGTTTAATCAGCTGAAATGCGCCCGCTAATGGAAGCATAGTCAGCGAATCCAAAAATATACCCATGGCCTTAATTTTTTTCTTAATAGCCAGTTTGACATGTTAGACTCTGGAAGCATTTGGTATATGAGGCTCCGTGGGTCAGAACTGTAATGTAGACGTAGCCAATATTTAAACGTCATAAGCCATGCTCTGGTTTCAACTAGATTCAGACTTGTTTCTAAGCAAAAACCTGCATATTGAACACACTTTGGCAAACCCAAGACATAGTGCAGGAATTTGGACTGGACACAATTGGTGGCACTGTCAAGAGCTCTGATCCATATCAGGATGCCATACAGTAGTTGTGAAGTCACTTTGGCCTTAAAGACTTTTAAAGCGGCTGGTACGAATTGGTTACCTCCACTGTAGAAAAATTATGTTATGGCTGAAGCACTGATATTAGCAGTGTTTATTGCATATTTGCATTGGACACCATGACACATTGTATTGAAAATAGAGGCCAACGTATCTGAAGTGCTCAACTTGTTCTATTTCTTTCCTGCCAATTATCCATTTACATGGTTTCCAAGTTTTAGAAAAGACTAACATTTTTGTTTTCCCATGATTCAGCTATAACTTATTAGTTATGAAGAACTCAAGGCAACGGGTCTGTAACGTTTTAATGTTAGCAGTCAGACTCCACTTCTTGCAGAGTGGCAGTTTATAGCTTATAGCAGCAGAAACACCTCTCCATACATCACCCCAATATCTTAGAGCAGGGCACTGCTTGGCCCAAAATGGACCATAATGGATGCCAGCCAGGCATTAGCCTGGGAAAACATTTTCAAAACATGAGTCAAGTGACTGGCTGGTTACTACCCTTTCCTTGCCCTGGAGAGATGCAGGACTTTAGAACAATGGGTCACCCCAGACCTGCTGATTCACTCAGCATAATCCCATCAACACTCCAGCCTCACTTCCCCTCACCCATTACCCCGTGATTAATTAGCAATTAACAAATGCTTAAATCTTTTTATTTTCTCAACTGCCCTTTCTGTCCGGTGTTTGTAGAGCCATCAAGCTTCTCGCACCTTTTTTCCTAACTGGTGAAGGAGGAGGAGGAGGAGAAGAAGGAGGAGGAGGAGGAGGAGAAGAGGAGGAGGAGATTGGATTTATACCTTGCCCTTCATTCAGAGTCTCAGAGCAGTTTACAATCTTCTTTACCTTCCCCTCCCCACTATGGATACTCTGTGAGGTAGGTGGGGCTGAGACAGCTCTTTCGAGAACTGGTCTTGAGGGAACATCTCCGAGAGAACTTGTGACTGTCCCAAGGTCACACCAGCAGCTGCATGTGGAGGACTTCTTCTCCAGCACGCAGGCATCTTTCCCCCCATCTACCTTTGCAGATGCTGCACATGTTCTTCATTGTAAAACAAAAGGACTTATGACATGAGTGGATTAAGCAGCTGGCACAGCCATCCACCGCCCATTCTGATAACACAGCTGCAGATTGTTGGGCCATTATGACTAACAACCATCCATGGAGCTGGAACATTACTTGTCTTTTCTTTCCTTTATCTTTGCAATTGCCCACCCATTAATCCTATTCTACCGGTCATCTCCTGACCATTAGTAACTAGATTTTTCTAGAATTCCTGGGGACTACGCAACTTCGTGACACATGCCCCAAGTCACTTCTAGGTATATAAGAAGAGCATCTGCCCATTGTTCTCTTTCTCTTTCCTACCTATCTGACCCCACCCTACCTTGATGACTCCATTCCTAGCGCTGTCTGGAGTCTACCACGTGTGCTGCTGGTCAACACACGACCCCTTCCCTAGTATTTTCCCTATTTCCACTGCAGGATCACCTCTTCGCACTGGACAGGTAACATATCACCCCAATCAACGATACCTTTCTGCTAATGCAACTGTCACTGTACTTTTCTATCTAATTGCTTAGTTCTGTATCGCTTGAGTGTGTGATTGTTTTATTTTATATTGTGTGTGAGAATTATTAGTAAAAGAAATCATTCTATTTAAGATCTAGCCTCTGCATCTATTTCTGGGGATCTAGATAAATTGGACTCTGGTATACACAGGTTATTGCTCCCTTTATTTAAGCCATTGACATTTAATATTCGATTTCCCCCATCTTATTAAAGAAATAAGGCAATTTGGCTAATATATCCAATAGCATGAAAGGCACTTAGCTAAGATCCGTGATTCTGGTATTTTCACTATTGATAATACTGAAATTAGGAATAGATTCAGTGAGGCATCAGGAGTGGGTAGGAGGAGTGAACTTGTCCCAGCTGTTCAAAATTTAAAGGGCCAGCTGGGGTCTGCTGAAAATAATAGGCATTAGACTTTGCCTCCAGACTTGGCTCATTGAAAATAACAGTCCTTTAAAATTCAAAGGACATTTAAAGGGGCCAATGCACCATGGACAGTTGCTTCCCTCTGAAGGCAGCAGGTGTGGTGAGAAAGGAGAGAGAGTCAGAGAGAGCTCTCCAGCTTGGTGAAGGTACAGCACCCCAGCTGAGGAGTGCTCTCTCACCCCTTCTCTTGCTTCTCCTGCTGCCTCCAGGGGCCAGCTGATCTATGGTGCACCAGATCCTTTCAATACTCTTTAAATGACAACTATTTTTAATGGGTGGCTGACCTCTGAATCAGAATCTACTGCCCTTTGACATACGGGCTATTTAAAGGGCCAACATGCCACAGATAAGCTGAGGTCTGGAGAGTGCTTGCTCTCACTTCCTCTCTCCTTTCCTTTTGCAAACTCAGAAGACCATGATTATGATTTTCACTAAACTAGAAACACTGTTCCGATATTTATTAAAAGGAACTTCTCCCCGACACAACATTTCTGAAAAATAACAATACTCCTGATATTTGATTAAAACAATAACCAAGCTCTTCCTAGCTTTCTGATGAAGAACTTCAAAGATAATCTTGACGTGCACTGCAATGGTCCAGTGCAAGGGCTGGACGGGGGCAGTAAACTCTACAGATATCCCGATCACATGCAGAATTAGCCACGTGATAGGCACAAATGCAGGGTGGATTTTAAGGGCGCGATCACCTGGGAACATCTGGCAAGTCTCCCGCACCCGTTGGCAACCCGTTTCATTCCGCTGAAGAAGCAGAGTAAAAAGACACTGGGGAAAGTCCAGTAGCAAACGGGTTGCTATGGGCCACAGACAGACTTTCCCCTGTGTGATCACTCCAGCGCACTCTCATGGCATCGGGATGATCTGATCAGGCCATCCCGACTCTGTGCCGTTGTTCTTTTCCCTTCTCAGTATATGCATCATTGCATACTGCCGTAGGAAGCCCTCAGTGTGGGGATGCGATTCATTGATCCTCCGTTTAAGTGAATTGAAAACATACAGCAAACCCCCCCCCAACTCACTCGTGATTGCGTCTGATCATGCAGTGGCGGGCTAAGCCCACAGCTTTAAAGAACTGTGTGATTGAACAACTGCGGGTCAATTTCCTCCTGGGTAAATAGCCTCACTTCCCCCGCGCGTTATCTCGCGCATGTGACCATGACCAGAGATTGTCAAACTGAGGAAGAAAAATGAATAAAGATTTGAAGAGGGCCATGAATGGAGGATGCTTCTATCCCACAATAGAGGCATGCAAGATACAGTGCCTTGCCTCTATTGGGATGATGAGGCTCACCTCTCTATCAGGAGTTGTATTAACTTTCTATCTGCTCTACTACAGGGCCTGTAGCATATTACAGTCAGCAGGTATGGGGAAGGAAGCTAAGCTATTCCTCATGCTGTGGCAGGTTTAAGGAATGGGGAGATAGGAGCTGTCTGCTGAGCACTCTAAGGAAGCAGTATGGTGATGAGAGGCTTTCCTAAACCAGTCTCTTGAGCTTACTGACTCAGGAGGATTTGGATAGGTGGCCAGTGCCAGGGCCCTGGAAGTCTTATTGACAACCTGACTGAACTGGTTGATGATACATCGTAAGAACAGTAAAGACACAGAAACAGAACACAGCCTTGAGGTTTAGAGCTGAGCTGGAGTTGCCAAAGGGAGGAGGGAAAGTGAGCAATTGGAAGTTATTTTCAAGCTTTCACCTTATTAGAAATTATACCAATATTGAAAGTGAGAGGGTTATTAACAGTTGGGGTGGTGGTGGTGAAGATGTATGAAGTTGTGACCAGTAGTTAATCCAATTCTGTGTCTTGAGTCTTCATTCTAGGGATGTGGGGCAATAACTCAGCAACCCATAAGTAAGCACTTTTCATCAGTTTTAAGAGTCCCTATTGGCCAATTATCCAGTAGGTGGTGGTAGAACTATCAATTTGTAGTGTTTTTAGAGTGTGATTTATTCCTGAGGTACATCTGGAGTAATTAGACACCCATATAATTTAGTGTACAAAGTGGCTCCTGGAGGTAAGGAGAGAGATAACAATTCATGAAAGGACCTCAGGGATATTTTTTAACATTACTTATATGATTTCCAGACTCACAAAAAGTCTTTGAACTTAATGCTCTGTAAAGCTCCACAAGGTCATCTCTTTCCTATTTGGAATAAAGGGGCTGATAAGAAAATTAATTATGGATCTTTTATACTGAGAATAATTGAGAAGAAAATATGGCTGATATAGCTTTTATTGTAGTATTTATGGCCTATGAATGCTTCTTTTCTGTGTATTATTTATGCAAGTTTATTACAAGGATACATTTAATTAAAAGAGCAGATAAAGAGGATACATTTCTAAAACTAGTCTGAAGCTGTTATATCTCTAATGTTCTCTTATGAAATAAGGTTTGCATTAATCAGATATAATTCAATAAGAAAATTGTACATAGAAATACAGATATGAAAAAGTATACTGCAATGCACTGCTTGTTACCAGGAAAGAATATTCCAGTTATGCTTAACAATTTTTCCCTTATCATATAACAGCATTTAAAAAAATCTATTTGTGCAAGTTTGGTTTTTTAACGCCCCAAGAAAGCTAGCCGAGGTTTACTTCTTTGTCCTACAGTCTAATTGTAGTCTGTGGCTGAGAGACAGATGGACATCTTTCACTCAGATAAATAATGCAAATAGTAAAGAGCACTGAACCACAAAAGAACCCCCTGTGAGATCTCTCTTCATAACCTGTTTTCAGTTTGGGTCTGCTCATGAACTGTATACCTTATCTTAGCTAAGATAACAGTGGTATGCCATTTTCTACATGTTATACCTTAACAAGGAATGTAGTTAACAGCTATCAGTATTTAGTGTTAATCTTTATTAAATAATAATTGATTGCCTACTCCTAAATATTTGAAATTAATGGTTTCTTAGAATCCAGACTTATCCATGCTGGGGCAATACCTATATTTTATTTATCTTCCCTAGAGCTAAAAAGTCAGCATTATATAGCTTGTTCTTCCAGACCTTGGGCTATACTGCAACTGAAATATATATCATAGGAGCATGTGACATCTAAACAGCAATGGAGAAATGTAACTGCATTCTGTTTTCAGAACTAGAGAAACATTTCTCTAGAAAAAATGGTCAAGAAGTAATTCTACCTCTGGTAGATTCTACCTCTGGTAATTACAATAAAATAGTATTATCAAGAAATTGGACCTTTAGGTCAATTTCTTGTTCTTTCATTAAACTCCAGGCCTCATATTAATTTCTAGGCCTGCAAATGGGTTGAAGAGACCAAATGGAAAATAACTGGCTGTTGGTGTTGAATGGTGGCAAATCGACTTTGTGACCTTTAATTCAGGTACTGAGACAAACAATTTGTTTATCAGGACTGTGGTGCCATTGCATCACTACTTCACCACACTCCTTCAGTTGGTGCTGTGATTCACACTGCACGAAGGGATGGGTTAGACTACAGATAACCCTCCATCCTGCCATAAAGTGACCCCCTCCTGGGGCATCTGCTAGTAACAGGCTCATGTCAACATAACATCAATGGTATGATTTTGATTGGGCTATTGGGCCCCAGTTCATTCAGACCTTAGGCCTTAAAAGGTTAGTTTTTCTGTTATTCGTTCGTAGCTAGCCTCAGCTATCAGGAAGTACAATGAACTAACCTCAGAATGGACCAGGCTCTTGCCTGGCAAAATGCTCTCTGGACAGAGAGGCATGGATTGCTGCCTGACTTCAAGTCTGAAGGGTAACATCTGGTGACTTTGAATTAATGTCATACTGTGTAGTTAGTCTCTTAAATGTAGCTTTTTTGTTTTAGTTCTCACTGCTATGTTCTTTTGAAATATTCCTGCTTGCTTTAATAAATATCCTTTGAATATACTTGGTGCTGTGCTTCAGGTACTTCAGTCCTATTCCAGTGCCTTTGACCTTAAGAGTCCACCTACCAGGTTAATTCTTGTGGAAACTCTTTTTGCAAATGGACTACCTTGCAGGGTTGACTTTCTTGATTAATCCCACTAAGGTTAGAAGCTTGCTCCTTAGCTTCTGACTGTGTGGGTAGTCCAAGGGGCTGGTGGCAGGTACTAGAACTGGTGAGTGTGTAGAAGCACACCCCAGGGTTTTTGTAATTTTGTGCTCTGCTGGCCTGTACCAAGAATCCCTTGGATTGGAGATTCTTGACAAGTATAAGTAGGTTAAGATGTACATTTGATTAATTTATCTTATGATGTAATTAAAATAACTTCATGTGGTTGCTAGAAGTTCCCTTTGTCTTATATGTTTTATGATGTTTACATGGGATTGACTAGCAGGTCAATATTATAGATAATGATGTAAATAGAAAATATTAAAATGTTATGTCATGAACTTGCTTGCACAATATGTACACTCAAAATGAATGACTCCAGCAAAATAAAAGTACGGTAATTTACAAAAACCTGACTATGGTGTGCAGTGCTCCAAGGCAGATTGCTCAGTCCTATTCAAGACACTATGGAAATCAGTGATGTGTAAACACTCTTTAGCTCAAATCACACCTAGATCATAAACTGTAAGCTGTAAACACTCAAAACAGTTCACATTTTAGTGAGTATTCAACGTTGTTCTGAACTGCAATATAAATGTTTTGAACATGCATGTTCTTGCATTTTTAAAAAAATAACTGTCCCCATCCCCAGTCTACTCCACCATCCATGTTAACATAAATAAATGTTTCCCTTGTTGTCCTGATCCTTCTGGGTTGGTGATGGTGTATGGAAACTACACCAGTTTGGTGTAGTGGTTAAGTGCGCGGACTCTAATCTGGGAGAACCAGGTTTGATTCCCCACTCCTCCACTTGCACCTGGCTGGATGACCTTGGGCAAGCTGTAGTTCTGATAAGAGCTGTCCTTGAAAAAGAGCAGTTTCTGTCAGAGCTCTCTCAGCCCCACCTACCTCACAGGGTGTCTGTTCTGAGGAGGGGAAGGGAAAGGAGTTTGTAATCCGCCCTGAGACACCTTTGGAGAGTGAAGGGTGGGGTATAAACCCAATCTCTTCTTCTTCTTCTTCTTTTTCTTTGTTTCTCTAGTATTCCAGCCTTTTCCATTTTGCCTTTCAGACTCCTAAAGCTGAGTAGGGTCATTTTCTCACACTCCCATAGGGAACTATAGTTCAGTCTGGTAACTTCTGAGCCAATATGATGAACACTGCTGATTGCGCAAATGCAAAAGAAGTACATGTACTCAAAATGTAGTTGACTTTAAATGATGCATGACCTACCTATAATGACCCTAGGGCATACGGAGTCAGCAATCCAGTAAATTATAACAATGCACCAACAGTGGCTACACAGCCAGCTTGAATCCAGCCACTGTGCAGGTGAAAACAAACTCTCAAATCACTGCTCATTTTAAATTGCAAACAAATAATCAGTGCAATTGAATGGGATGCTTCACTCAAGAGAATATGGTCATTATAAGCAACACAAATTCAATTTTTGAATTTTGGGGGGGGGGGGAAACAAATCATCAGTAGATGAAATCTACCTCTTCCTTCAACGGATGGAAATGCCATCATGTCTGAAGGCTTTACTACAGGAGAGCAGTAGATATTTATTTACATTCATTTATTGCCTGCTTTTTCCATTGAGACTCAAAGCAGATTACAAAATACAGGAAACTATTCAATGATATGCATAAATTATCTAATAAAGTATGTCAAGGGACTGGGATTACAGGCCTGGAAAGCAAACCAAAAGAATCTATCTAAGCCATAACATACCATAATGCAGAAAGTGGGTTACAAAGGTAAAAGACAATAGAAAGCAATTTGATACATGCAATAAATGACCTGAGCTCCATTGTACTAGTTTTAATTCCTTTATAAAAATGTCCTCCTGACATTGCATGTTTGGCAAAATGACAGAAGTGTGGAAGCCGTCCTTACCTCCTCAGGCAGGCTGCTCTAGGCTTTAACTCTCATGGAGGAGATTAGCAGGAGAGGCATTTCACAGATATGTGGGGCCAAGGGAATTAAAGGCCTTGGTGATGATAACCGGAACCTTGAATTGAACCTGGTAACTGACTGGTAACTAATGGAGGGACTTTAAAATGGGTGTGACATACATGTTCTCCCTGGTGCCTCATAGTAATTGGGATGCGACATTCTGTACCAAATGGAGCTTCTGAGTTGCTTTTAAGTGCAGACCCATGTATCATGCATCACAATAGTCTATCCTCAAGGTAATCATAGCATAGATCCATGTGGCAGATCAACCAAATCAAGGCAGGGAGCCACCTCTTAGGCTAAATTAAGTTGGAATAATACAATTTTTGCAGCTGTATTAACTGGCTTCTCCAGGAAAAATAATGGATTGCTCCCAAATTTCAGATTTTGGTGATAGTTCAGTTACGCCATCAGTTACTTAAATTAACAGCAATAAGAACAAAAAACCCCAAAACTATACCATGCTATAGTATTCACATTAATGTACTTTTAAGTTGGATAGAAACTAGAGGGAGTGAAAATACTTCTGTACTGACTGACACGACTACACTAACATGTCTGCTCCTCCTGCTAACTGCTAGTGAGAACATTGCTGTTGAGCTAGATTGTTCATTCTGTCATTTTGAATGTGGCAACATCTTGTCTTGATATAACAGGAATTTCAGATAAAAAATTGCAGTCTTTAAGTCATCGAAAATGAGGGGGATGGGTGGCCCTGTTCTTCCAGTTACTCTTTCCAAATTGGATTCTCACTGTTAATGCCTGCCTTGCTTGACAGGTCTGTTTTCACTTTAAAGGTTGCAGAACCTTTCCTTGAAACAGAAGGATGAGAAGGGTGCAATTCTGAGACATTTTGTGCAAAGTGTGTAAAATGGGCACCAACCCAGTATCCCAATCATTGTATCAGCACAACAGGGTTTAGCAATGGAGACAGGAATAAACAGCTTTAAAAGGGGATTAGATAGATTCATGGCAGAGAAGTCTATCAGTGGCTACTAGCCATGGTGACTGAGAGGAACCTTCACATTCAGGGGCACTACACCTCTGAATCCTGGAGCCAGGAGGCAACATTAGGGAAATGCCTCAGACTCTGTGCCCTTTTGTTGGCCATCCGAGGAACTGGTTGGCCACTGTGTGAGAGAGGATGCTGGACACACTGAGACATCTCTCCCTTATATATAAAGCCGTAGTGGGGCCCAACATTCCAATTCACACTAACAGTGTTTGGAGGCTTGAACTGTCAGTCAGAAGATGCCGGCTGGGTTGCCTGGCTGCTTCGTGTAGTCCCGCCCACATCAGCCCCGTCCAGAATGTTCAACTCAGTCTGCTCTGGGCCTCTGACAGGAGAGGACCATCTGCAGATTGGGCACAGGGACGGGGCTTCTATGGCTGGGCCGCTTCAGCCCACTCTTCTCTGATTTGGCCAGGGTTTCAATGTCATTTGCATATGGAAGCTGATTGGACTTCACTCCATTCCACACCTCAAACTCCCTCCCCCCCTCTGCAAGACAGTTGGCATTGTCAGTTGCATATTTGACCTTCTGTATTCTGAGGTAAAATATGTCCTCACTCACAACACATCACTTCCCCTTCAACAGAAACAAACCCAATAACACAATCATGCCACACCACAAAACAGACAGATCACACCACAAGCAGAATACCACAAAGCAAAAAATGATAGGAAACGGTGCCAGCAGTCATCCCATTTCTGCCACAGATATGTACCTGAGAGCACTTCAGAGGATGGTGTGCAGGTCCCAGGTTCATGTTTTAAAAGCTGCCTGGGGGATTATGGACCATTCACAGACTTTCAACCTTAACATACCTCATAGGGTAGTTGTGCAGATCATACGGGGGAGAGGAGAATGATGTCAGCTGCTTTGGTTCCCACTGCAGGGAAAGACTGTCCTTTCCCTAGGCAGAGGCTGGGGGGCGGGGGATGTAAACCTGAAGACAGGCAGATAAAGGTAGGCTGATGGTTGCCTGGAAAGGACATAGGGTTGCCAACTCCAGGTTGGAAACTTCCAAGATATTTTAGGGATGAAGCCTGCTGAGGGTGGGGTCTGAGGAGGAGGAAACAAGCTGTTGCCAATCTCCAGGTGACAGCTGAAGAGCTCTTTAAGCTCTGGTGCTAATTCAAAGTGCTGGGGATGTGTCAAGGCTCCCTCTAAGCTGTGGAGTCCTGAGAGCAAAAATTCTACTTGGTGAGCTCCTGGCATTAAAGCTGTGAGCGAGCGATTTGGCTGCTGCATGAATTAGTTTGCTCTGAAGCCCTCCTTCCTGAGCTAAGACAAAAATCTGTGAGCCAGAGGCTA
>NW_015169203.1:131619-137789 GCF_001447785.1 Gekko japonicus
CTTACAGCGTTGCTGTACAGATCGCAAAGCCAAAGAGAATGAGGTAAGCTGCTTTGCTCCCCGCTAATGAGAAAGACGGAATTTTGCCTAGAAAGAGGCTGCTGAGAGGGGAGGAGATAAAGTTGCCAGCTTTTGGTATGGAAATTCCTGGAGATTTGAGGGGTGGAGCCTGGGTAACAATTATTGGCACTCTCCAGGTGAGGGCTAGAGATCACTCAAAATTACAACTGCTCTTCAGGTAGCACAGATCAGTCCCTCTGGAGAAAACAGTGGACTTTGTCATTATACGCTGCTGAGGTCGTCACAGCAAATTGACACTGTTTGCCCAAAGCCAGAGCACTCTCCCAGAGCCTCTTTCTAGATTCCGTTGTATTTATTTCCACAACGGGACTTATTTCTAGTATAAATATAAATCAATGGTGCAACCTCACTGAGTGCAGTTGTAGTCACCACACCTTAAAAAGGATATTATAGCTTTGGAAAAGGTGCAGAAAAGGGCAACTCGAATGATAAAAGAGTTGGAACACTTTCCCTATGAGGAAAGGTTAAAGATCTTAGGGCTCTTTAACTTGGAGAAACAACAACTGAGGGGCGATATGATTGAGGTTTATAAAATTATGCATGGGATAAAGCAGGTAGAGAAAGAGGTACTTTTCTCCTTTTCTCACAATACAAGAACTCGTGGGCACTCCATGAAATTGCTGAGCGGTCGGGTTAGAATGGATAAAAGGAAGTACTTCTTCACCTAAAGAGTGATTAACACATGGAATTCACAGCCACAGGAAGTGGTGGCGGCTACAAGCATGGATGGCTTCAAAAGGGAATTAGATAAGCATATGGAGCAGACGTCCATCAGTGGCTATTAGCCACAAGATATAGATAGGGGCTCTGGGGCAAGTGATGCTCTGTCTTCTTGGTGCTTCGACCTCCTGCATATTTCTTAACCTTTCTCCTCCATCAGTTTCTTCATTACAAGTTCATTAGGTAACTGTTACTCCACTATTACAATTAAATCTCTATCCTTTCATGTTACTGAAGTTCAATATTCCCTGGAAGGATCGGGGAGGCATTTAAAGGTCTCCATGTACCTTCCCCAGCCTGTCCAAGGGCTGGCTTGCCCGGGCTCCCCGCAGCCGCAGGGGGCCCAGGCAAGCCAAGGGAAGGCATGGGGGGGGGCCTAATAGGCTAATGAGCTTCACTGTCAGGGTGTGGCCTAATATGCTAATAGATTTCTGCTGTTGGGTGTGGTCTGTTTGTGTTTTATCATGGTGTTTTTATAGGGTTTTGTTTCATTCGGCCTCTGGGCAGCACAGATTCCGAAAGAGAACAGAGCACTATTGGGCTTCTGATCCTGTTGAAAATGTGAGAGTGGAAAAAAGCTACAAATACGTTTTGGGCTCAGGTCAAGACACAGTTCTGGTCCAGCTCTGGTGATCGCTGCAGATATTAGTCTGATGCTGGATGAGTGTCTCTGTTTTGGTCCAAATGATGCATGTTTAAATCAGTGGTGGTGGGGGGGAGAGAAGTAACTTCTCTTGGAAGTTCCTCCACAGTGTTGGTACAGCATGTAGTCTGGCAGTCTCATACCCTCCATTCTTCACTGAAACTGACCAGTTCTGCCTTGCCATTCCCAGGCGCCCCACAGCTGATCCTGGGAGGGAAGGCAGTTTAAACTGCCTCCCCCCCCCTCTGCCTGAAGCAGAGCAGTCGCGGAAGGGAAGACTCAGGAAGGAGGCATGTTTAAAAAAAACCCTTCCTTCCCTAGCCTGCCTTTCCTCTCTGGTTAAACCATTTTTAACCAGGGCTATTTTTGGGCAGGAACACACAGGAACAGAGTTCCGGCTGGCTTCAGAGTTGGCCACGCCCACTACAGCCAAAACCTCTTCGTGCCTGGCTACAGAGGGAAGGCCTGGAGAGCGACCCCCCCCCCCCGGGAATAAAGGGTTTTTTTATTAAAATTTGTTCCCAAGCTGATTGTTTCTGCGTGCAGAATAAGGGACACACAAGAACAGTGCTTCGGAGGGATTTTGAGCTGCCGTGGGATGTAGAGGTAGAAATCCTTCCACCCACAGAAATTCTTAGCAGGAACCAAGCCCTAATGCAAGGGTATCGAACTCATTTGTTATGAGGGCCAGATCTGACATGAATGAGACCTTGTTGGGCCGGGCCATGTGTGTCATAAAATGTAATGCCAGATAGCAGAGATATTAACTTTATAAAGAACAGAAACACAAAGGGTTTTTTTAAACTTCAAATAAAAACATGCTTAAAACATTAGCTCTGTAAGCTGTAAACCTACTTTTGATTTATTGACATTCACCACAGAAATCTCATGCTCAGAGTTCTGAGTCTACGACCCAGGTTAAAACATGAAATGTCTGAGTGATTAAGAGAGTCTGGCAAAGAAAGCTATGATGCAGTAGCAGTAGCAGTAGTAGAACTGGAAGCAGGAGATAGCCAGTTCCACTGCAGGCCTGACGGAAACCCTCCGGGGGCCTGATCCGGCCCTCGAGCCGCATGTTTGACACCCTTGCCTTAACGTATCCCACTCTGAATTGTTCAATAGTATAGAGAACACAGCTGTTATTAATTATGTGCAATACCAATAGCTAACATTTAGCAAGCTATCACATTTACTTGGGAATAAATCTCCTTGAACACCCTGGGATTTATTTTGTTGTGAATACACATGAATAGGATTGGGCTGCAAATCAGGAAACTTCATGCAGATTCAGTATAAAAATGGAAAATTGTCATAATTGTAAGACAGTATTAAGTGGATAAATGCATAGGCTTTGAGATTATAGGTTTTACATCTACTTGAAAGCATTTATACTTAATTCTTTAGATCTCAAAATGGAGATTATTTCATTTCCCCTCTCTCATAGCAGTGATTGATGTTAACAGTGATCTGAGTATGAATACCTCCAAATAAATCTCTTTAAACTGTGCACCCAGCTAAAAGTATTCAATCATTTGAGTTATCTAGCTGTTTTATATTTTGTTTCTTTGTACAAAGGAACAATAATTTATCTGATGCTGTTCGTTTCCTGATACATGTGTCTTTGTGAACTAAAACAATTATCTTAATTTTGCTGTGCTCCAGGATTGCATCCTGTAATCAAATACTGCATCTGATCTTTCCTTTATTTGTGAACTAAAGTAAGCATCCAAAATACATTGTTTATTCCAATTGCCATATTTGTAACCCCTCAATTAAAATGAAGTCACATGAGAATTCACCCCACAAATTAAAATGGTAAGAGAGGGTTCAGTCATGAGCAAACAGTGTGGTCCCATCTTGTGATTTCTCTGGATCTGTCACAGTAGATGGGTACATTCTTTAAATGTTTGTTTCCTTTGATCTAGGTATCCAAATGTCATCCAATTTTAACAACAAACTGTGGTCTAACAGGAGCCTAGATGCAACCGCATCATTGGATAGGGAACTAAAAGTCACCCCCCCCCAACCACAAAGCAGAATGGCCCTGTGAATTGTGTTCTTCATCTGCCTGCTGTGGTAAAGTTCCTGGGCAGATCTAAAGACTGTTATAAGGTTATCCATGCAATGCTGTCATCAAAGTGGGAATTTAGCCATACTCATCCAGCCACAAAACAGCATGGGAGGCTGTGCATATAGCACTCTTGTGTCTGAACTATCCACTTTTCCCTTACACAGATCAGAAGAAGGTGGTTTTATTGATAGATTCAGGGCTGAACGAACATCTACCCTAGGGACTCACTGCCATTTTGGAGCAGAGAGTTCCCATGGGAGGAGAGCCTCCTTGTACTGTTTTCCCAAACACATGTGAATCAAGAAAAGCTACTTACATCTATTCTTGGATGATCCAAGATAGCAGATCCCCTTGTTTTCCTTTCCACTTTCTGGGAAATAAAGTTGTCAGCAAGGCAAGTCAGGAATTTATTTGACCTTTCATTTTTAGCGGAATTGGACTTCCAACAGATATCTGAGTAATTGAAATCTCCCATCACCACTGTTCTTTGAGAACTGTTCTAGGAGTGTCTCATCCAAGTTCTCTGGTTGGCTTGGTGGTCTATGTTTTGGTTCTTTTGAGAACGACATCCTGGCCCCTTCAAATATTCTATTGGAACTATGTCATTCAGACAACTTGAGGGAGTTGTCTGCTGAATGGGGCACCTTTTCGTCAATAACATATAATAATACATTAGTTGGCTAGGGGCCCAGTCGTGAGCGGCAGCTAGGAAGATTCACTAATGGCTGCCACCACTCTGGTATGGGTCTCCTTGGGAGGACCCAGAGCACCCACCCTGCCCCTTTCTACAGGACTTTTACAATAGGTTTCCCCTTATACGTGACCAAATGAAGTGCGAGAACCCATGCAGAGAAACAAATAGTTTTATTTAAGAGATTTAACAACAAATTTAGAAGAATAACAAGTAGGAAAAGTGAGCAAAGTAAAGGCAGGTAAATTAGTAAAATAATAAATCCTAACGCGTCTATCTATACAGTCCTAGCCTTCCCTAGGTGCCTGTTCACAGTCTAACTCACCCCCTTCTTGGATGAGGGATCCCTCTGTCTGCAGCAGCTTCCACCAGCTCTGCTCCCTGAGAGAGAACACCCTCCCACCCTGGATAAGGCCTTTTATCTCCTCTTCCCAGGCACTGCCCTCTGTTCCCCTGCTGATGTCATTCCCCTGCTGATTTTTGGAAGCAGTCATGTATAAATCATGACTCCTCAAATGAACCTTGGCATCAAGAGTTGTTACCAAGTGGCTCCATATGGGTATGTGATAAGCAGTGTAACATGCTCTGCCTATAAAGATGTTAGATATAATCCTGGAATATATGCAATATGAGTCTCCATATTCTCCCTCCTTTCCCGTTGATTTTTTCCTCAATGTTTATTTCATTCATTCATTTGATTTATATCCTGCCTTCCCTACGAGTGGGCTCAGGGCGGCTTACAAGGTCACGTAGAATATTGTGACAATAAAACAACACATAAAATGCAACAATTAGAATTTAAAATTTAAGATTAAAAAGCTCAACATTTCCTTTAAAAAACCAGAGTAAAAGTTGCCTTGGTAATGACACATGGATGTAAACTTTCTGGGTGGTGTTGTGAAGTATCAAGCCACTAACCACTAGGCTAGGGTTGTCAGCAGGGGAGACCAAGAATGGGAATTTGGACACCTGCTGCCTCAACTAAAAGCCTGGTGTAACATCTCCATTTTGCAGGCCCTGCGGAATTGTAACAGATCCCGCAGGACCCCGATCTCAGATGGGAGCTTGTTCCACCAGGCTGGGGCCAGGGCTGAAAAGGCCTTGCCCCTATTAAAGGCTAGCCAGACTTCCTTCGGGCCAGGGACAACCAGAAGATGTTGATCAGTTGAGCACAAGGCTCTGTGGGGCACATGTGAGGAGAGATGGTCCCTGAGATATGCAGGTCCCTGGCCACATAGGGCTTTAAAAGTCAGCACTAGAATCTTGAATTGGATCTGGTACTCTATAGGCAGCCAGTGCAGTTGGAGAAGCACCGACTGAATGTGTGCCCACACAGGCATTGCTGTCAGCATGTGTGCCACCACATTCTGCACTAGCTGCAGTTTCTGGATCAAGTTCAGGGGCAGTCCCATGTAGAAAAAGTTCCAGTAATCAAGCCTGGAAGTGACCATTGCATGAATCACTGTAGCAAGGTCCTGGGAAGTGAGATGGCGACCAGTTGCTTTACCCACTGAAGGTGATAGAAGGCTTATCTAGCAATGGAGGCAACCCTGGTATTTTTGGCCCCTGTGTAACAGAGTGTTGGACTGGAAGGGCCATTGGCCTGATCCAGCATTGGCTTATCTTATGTTTTTATGTCTGGGGCAAGGGATGCTCTGTATTCTTGGTTCTTGGGGGGGGGGACAGTGGGAGGGTTTCTGGTGTCCTGGCCCCACTGCTGGACCTCCTGATGGCCCCTGGTATTTTTGGCCCCTGTGTAACAGAGTGTTGGACTGGATGGGCCATTGGCCTGATCCAGCATTGGCTTCTCTTATGTTCTTATGTCTGGGGCAAGGGATACTCTGTATTCTTGGTGCTTGGGGGGGACGACAGTGGGAGGGCTTCTGGTGTCCTGGCCTCACTGCTGGACCTCCTGATGGCCCCTGGTATTTTTGGCCCCTGTGTAACAGAGTGTTGGACTGGAG
>NW_015169203.1:138371-159391 GCF_001447785.1 Gekko japonicus
GTGATGTCAGGGGGTGTGGCCTTATGACACACTTCCGGTGATGTCAGGGGGTGTGGCCTTATGACACACTTCCGGTGATGTCAGGGGGTGTGGCCTTATGACACACTTCCGGTGATGTCAGGGGGTGTGGCCTTATGACACACTTCCGGTGATGTCAGGGGGTGTGGCCTTATGACACACTTCCGGTGATGTCAGGGGGTGTGGCCTTATGACACACTTCCGGTGATGTCAGGGGGTGTGGGATATGCTAATGAGCTCCGGCAGCTCTTTTTCTACAAAAAGACCCCTGTTGGAAGCCACCAGAGAGGCTGGGCCAGCAGCTTTGCTTCATCTCACAGCCAGTTGGCCACTCCTGATCTTCTCAACTGTCATTAGCTCTCTGCAGTCCCCTGTAACTGGTGGTATTTTTTACCTCAGAACACTGGGCTCTGCAGTTGACCAATCAGAGAGTGTGGGGTGCAGGGAGGCAGTAGCCTGGCAGCTGCATAGGAATCAATGGGGAGAGCACATTTTACCTCTTTTGACCCACTTAGGGGTTGAATTTCTAAAAAATCCCTTCTTAGTGAGCACCTACGCCATGGTATAAGCGCTCTCTCCGAATTTGGTGTCTCTAGGTTCAGGGGTTTGGCCTGGGCGTTGATTTTATGGTGAGGGTACTTTCTTATTTATATATATATATCACACTTTTCAGGCAAAACAGTGCTTCAAAAATGACCAACAGTACATAAAATTCATTGCTAATTATAATAGGTGATTCAGGAAGGAGTTCTCAGTGACATCTGCACATGATGGAAGGTTGACAGGCAGCCCCCTTCCTTCCTTCTATTAGCCTCAACACTGGTAATTATTAGCAGGAAGGAAGGGGGGGGGGTTAAACTAGAGATACATCCAGGAATGATGGAAGAGTAACTAGCTGACACCTCCCTTCCCTCCAATGGCAGAAAACTATTTTTTCCTACAGACACATTTTTTGGTGTTCTTCTTGCACAAAGTCACAAACTGATAAGAACGTAAAGAATGATTTTGTAAGTGCAGTAGTTTTCTGTCACATTCATAACGTTCCCTGTACTGCTGTTTATTTTAAACATAAGAGCACCTGGTGTTCTCAATTACACTAGAGAACAGACAGTGTATTTTTCTTCAAATGAGTGAGAAAGGAACAGCTGCAAATACAGTTCAAACACAGAGCTTTGAGTCATGAAGTTTCACACATTTATGGATCCACATGGAATCTTAAATCAATTTGCTATTTCTGGCCACCCATATTATCTCATAATTACTAAAATAACATGTGATGTGCTTTGAACAACTGAGATGCATTATATAAATGCTAATGATTATTATTATTAGTCCAAGCTCACTGGTAGGCAATAGGCATTTTACAGATGTGCAAGCATGTATGCAAAATTGTGTTGATGCCAACTGTAGAATAATACAACTATGCACTTTCTTTTGAAAGCAAGGTCTATTGAACATAGTGAGGCTTAGTGCCAAGTAAATGTGCATAGGCTCAGCCTGTAAAGCTGCAGTTCTATACCTACATACTTACAAGTCCCATTGAATTCAATGAGATTTACTTCTGAATGAAGGATTGTAGGCTTATATTTATATTTAAAATTTAAAATTATAGACCACCCTTCTCTGAGTACACAGAGCTCAGGGCGGTGAACAACAGTAAGAACCATACATTTCAATAAAAACCTAAAACAGTCTCTGATGACGCTAAAGCTTCCGTTCCGAGATGATGTCACTGTCTCGCAGGAAAGGTAGAGAGGGAGCAAGATGAAGGGTGGGGGGGGGAGTGCCAGACAAGATGGTGCCCATCGCTGTCCCCAATCAAAAGCCTAGCAGAATATCTCTGCCTTGCAAGCCCTGCAGAACTGCATTAATTCCCACAGGGCACAGATGTTATTCGGCAGAAAGTTCCACCAGGTAGGAGCCAGGGCTGAAAAAGCCGGGCCGCTGGTCGAGGACAGCTGGATGTCTTTTGGGCTGGGGATCACCAGTACGCTGTTCTCAGCAGAGCGTAAAGCTCCTTGGGGGACATACCAGAGGAGGTGGTTCTGAAGATACATGGGTTGCAAACTGCTCAAGGCTTTGAAGATCAATATCAAAATCTTGGAAAAACCCCTTATACCAAGATTTGTGCATCATGACTGAGGACTTATGCTATACATACATATATAAAAAAGTGGGAAAACTATGAAATGCACATTTAGGCTGATTGTAACTTGAGGTGCTCCATAAAATTATCCAGCAAAGTTATGCAGTCTTGGACTCATCAGGGTGTTAGTGGCAAACTCAATGAACCTGCAGCAAAGTGTACCCACCAAAGGATCCTATTTAAGGGGTAGAGCTCTGCCATTTCCTGAAACCAGATTATGGAGGATGTTATACAGAGTCCAGAGCCAGGAAGACCTGGACTGCCATTTGAGGAGGATGCCAAGTGAATTATGTGAACCAGAACCACTGCACCCCGTTTGAGTGTTTCTCAGAGGTCATAAGCTAAATACTGTTCACAGACTAAATCATGATTCCCCAGCAGGTTCTTAGTCATTCTAGAATAGCTAGGCAATTGTCCCTCAACCCTACCAAAATGGCTGCCCAGTTAAGGAGAAAACATTAAGGGACATTTACAAGAGCAAGACAGGCATTCTAGACAGCCATTCTGTTCTGAATCTTTGGTTTTCACTGAGAGCTCATACTTTTACAGGATAGAAAAGTTTCCTCACTCCATTGTTTCTCTTTCTTTAAAAGCAGGAACTAGAGGATTATATTACAGAAGAAGAAGAGCCATCTTCGACAGAAGTGGCAAAAGGCTTGAAGGTACACATTTTGGCGCTGGGGAAACCTACTGCAAGAACAAAGCCCGAGGCATTCAAATATGCCTCCTCTTCACCTACTTAGCGGCTGCAGGCTGCCAGCGTGATCATTCTCTTCACGGAGGTAATTAATAGCTCGCCGCCTCACGCAGGCAGGGCGGAATCGTGCCCGTGGGCTTCGTTTGTGCTGAAGTCAGCTTTATTCGTCGCCGCTTCATCCCTTTTAGCCCCACAGTCCTTGAAAGGGCGTATTATTAGCGTCTTACCATTTTAAACCGGCGGGGGAAAAACGCACTCTGCAGTTTTTTATTAACAAACAGCAATAGCAAGGAAGCACCAGGACGACCGGGAGAGGGCTACGATTGTTGGCTCCATTTCTAATCAGCTGCGTTTTAATTGGAAAAGACGCGGGGAGAAAAGACACTTCTCATCCCGAACTCCATTTCTCTATTTCGTTTAATAACAAACCAGAAGGTGGATAAGTTTGGAATGGCGCGCGGGGGGGGGTGTGAGCGTGTGGTGGCGATAGAAAAATGTAGGTTGCGTTACTTGCTCCAACTGTGCCTGTATGGACGTTTCATTGAACTTCTAACCACGACGGTCCAGCAGAACTGAAATACATCACTAGCCAAGGCTCTTTCAATTTCATACCACAATGGATTCGATTTGTTCCTCCACGAAGCTGCTGTTTGTAGGCGATGGGTGTTTGTGAGGGACTTGCCTTTGCGCTCCTAAGGTCACGCGGCTTAACTCTCCCCCCCCACCCCCACGGTGACAGGAAGAAATATACTGTGTTGCACGGCGAGTGTCTCTCTGGTTTCTGTATTGTTCAATGAGTACAGTCAGCTTTTTGACAGGTTTGTTTCTTGTTTAAGTTCCATATTTCAATCTTGGTTGCGGAACTCTACTTCTAGCCCTGGGTTGATCTTTTGGCAGTCAATGGTACCTCAGTTGCAATGTGTGGGGACTCAAGCCTTTCTGGAAACCATATGGTCTAACAGGGAAGCCCTTTTTCCTGAGTCCAGATGTGCACAGGATGCTGATTGGTTACTGCCTGAGGGAATGGTTGCTCTGCCCATGCTCAAACATTTTGGTGGGTAAAAATTCGATTTAGGTGATTTTAAATTGATGCTCATGAATTCATATGATTTTTACACAGAAACAAAATAAAACCTTACAGTTGCATCTTAGTCTACAAGCAGCACCACAAAAATCACAGATCCACAGCTTCGTGGCCCCACAGTGGCACAAAAACAGTTTCAAAGCATGGTTTGTAATGGATCCTCGGGTTTTTTGTGTTCAGTCACCCCAAACTCACCATCAAATCACGTATCATATCCATAGCCACAGATTACACTAGAAACATCAGATATCCATTGGTTCATGGTGCCACCATGGTGTAAAAATGTGGTTATGAAGCACAGATCCTCACGGATCCTCAGGATTGTTATGTTTCATCACCCTAAATTCATTATCCAGTCAAATATCATGTCCATGGCCACAGACTGCACCACAAAAATCATGGATCCATGGCTTTGTGGTGCTACCACAGTTGGGGAAAAAAACACCATGGTTCCGAAGCACAGATCCTCATGGATCATCAGGATTTTTGTGCTGAATCACTCCCAACTCACCATCAAATCACACATCGTGTCCATAGCCACAGATTGTTGTTGTTCAGTCGCACAGTCGAGTCCGACTCTTCGCGACCCCATGGACAATCTCCCGCCAGGCTCTCCTGTCTTCCGCCGTCCTCCGAAGTTGGCTCAATTTCATGTTCGTTGCATCGCTGACACTGTCTAACCATCTCATCCTTTGCCGTCCCCGTCTTCTTTGACCTTCAATCTTTCCCAGCATCAGGGTCTTTTCCAGTGAGTGCTCCCTTCTCATTTGGTGGCCAAAGTATTTGAAGCCACAGATTACACCACAAAAAATCATGTATTCTCTGCTTTGTCATGCTGCCAGAAGTGCAAAAACATGGTTCCAAAGCATCCACAGATTGCACCACAAAACTCATACATCCACCTGTTGCCTTTTAAATATATTTATATATTTACCCCCTTTCTTTTCCATGGGGACCCAAACTGGTTTACATCATATTCTCAGCCTCCATTTTATTCTCACAACACCCCTGTGAGGAAGGCTAGGCTGAGAAAGTATGATTGGCTCAAGGTCACCAAGTGAGCATCTATGGCACACCAGGGATTTGAACCTGGCTCTCCACATCTTAGTCTGACACTCAAACCACTATGCCAAACTGGATTTCCAAGACTTGGCTAGCTAAGACTACAGCATTTAGAAGTTTACAGTGACAAATAAAATCTGTTGGCTAAGAACCTGCCATTAAAACTCCATAATTACAGAAAAATTGAAGTTTTCCCCCCAAAACAATTTTGTAGCTGAATTAATGTGAGACAGAATATTTCTTTTGATGATTAATTTGGTTGTCTCCATCTAGCAGATTTAATTTTCTCCATTCATGGATAGGACCATGACAGTCTGTGCCTTGGATATTGTTGCACCATGGTGGCATCAGGAAATTCTTTACAGCGGAAGCTGTGGACATGAATGTGATTTCTCATTTCACACTGCATTTTGGAATATTCTATGTAGAAATTGTGAGGATCAATGCTTTTTCTACAAGTTTCTATGTCATGTTCATACCATTATGCTGTGGATAAATATTGTTCTGGCAAAATCTGTGGAGATAAATATGATCTGCGATTTGACAGTGATTTCTCAGGAACTGTATGTAAAACTGGTAGGCATCCATGCTTCCTGCTATGTGATGGCACCATGATGCCCTTGCACTCCATTAATGTTATCATCTGTTATTTTATGGTCTATATTGGGATGTTCCATTAAGAAATCATGAAAATTCAAGACAATCTGTACCTTGGATGCATGTTTTTGCAGTATTGCAATGCCACAGAAAAGAGAATCTGTGTGTTTTGTGGTTCACTTGATGAACATTGACAGTATGTGTGCATTTTCAGTTGATTTTTGTGGAGTCCATGTAAAACTGGTAAGAATCAATGACTACATGTTTTTACATGCAGTTTTCATGCCATGGCATTACCATAAAGAACCAGATCTTTGTGGGTTTTTTTCTAGTCCCTTCCATGGACATTAATGTAGTGCATTATTTCAGAGTGGACTTTAATGGGAGTCCAGACACAAAATCATGAAGATCCATGAATTTTAGTGCAGTTTTTGCACTATTGTGGATTCATGAAATGCTAGATCTGTTGTTTTTGCAGGTCACTCCATGGGCATTGATGAGATGTGTGATATTGGTGGTATCCATTTAACAACCATAAGGATCCAAGTATTTAATGCTGCATTTGCACCATAGCAATGCCACAAAGACTTGGATTTGTTTTATTTGTGGTTCATTTTGTGGTCATGGATGTGATGTGTGATTTCATTATGAATTTTGGGTGAGGCTGCATAAAATTTATGAGGATTATTTGGATTCATGTTTTTGAACCATGGCACTGTCACAAAGTGGTGGATCCACATTTTTTTTGGTGCATTCTGTGGCCATGGATATGATGAATGATTTGATGGTGAGTTTGGGTTGACTCCATATAAAAATCCTGAGGATCAATGAGGACCCATGCTTTAGATCCGTATTTTTGTGTCATGGTGGCACCATGAAATGGCTGATCTGTGAATTTTGTGGTGCATTCTGTGGCCATGGATGTGATAAGTGATTAGATGGTGTGTTTGGGGTGATCTAATGCAAAACTCCTGACGATTCATGTGGATCTACAAAATGCCAAAGGGTTGTTTGTTTCAGTGTAAAATTCATATGAATCTGAGGATCTGTGCGTTTTCACCACTGTAGCACCATGAAGTATTGGATCCATGTTTTTATGGTTCAGTCCATTTTTGTGGCTTTGACATGTGATTTGATAGTGGATTTGGGGGAGTTCTCTTGAAAAACACACACGAGAGGATCCATGATATGTGTAGATCCAGCTTTTATTTTTCTTTCCAAAAAACTTTCTAATGGTTCTGAAAGCAGGTTGTGAGGTAAATCAAGTTCACAAGCAGGTCGTGGCTTTGACATGTGATTTGGGGGAGTTCTCTTGAAAAAAAAAACAAGAGGATCCATGAGGATCCAGCTTTTATTTTCCCCCAAAAAACTTTCTAATGTTCTAATGGTTCTGAAAGCAGTTTGTGAGGTAAATCAAGTTCACAAGCAGGTTACTGGGGTTTGGCTCTGGGCTGAATCCATCCATTACTCTGTTGCTGTGCAAACTTAATTATGGAGGTGGTCCCACGACATCAATAACCCTTTTAAGTTGTGCTTCCCTGTACAAAGAAGGGAAGAAGAGTGAGAGGAGGGGAGGTGGAGTCTTTATTTCTAACGCATAGGCTCAGAAAACCGCCCTATGCTTAAGTCTCTCCCCTCTCCCCTCAATATTGCAAAGATATAAAAGGTCATGCTGTTTTTTTTTCTCCTTCCCGCCCTTAAAATCAAGATACCTGAAGCTGGACGCCCACAGAAGAAAGGGGGATTCTAACTTTGTGCAACACGTGTTCCTTGGTTCAATGGCAATGCCTTCGCTCGGACTGCCTCGGCACCGTTTCCTGATCAGGCTAGTCTAGGTCCTGACTGCTTGTCTTTCTCTTGTGTGCTCTGGATAATTGTCTTATTAAAAAGCTGTGGCTTGCATGCCTGAGAATCAAAGAGCACACCACCAGGACCCGTGGTTCAGGGAGAGAGGCCGCGGCGCGGTGTCTTGCTAGATTCCGCGGCCACAGCCACAGGGACGGATGACTCATCCCAGCTCCTTGGGACAGTCGTGCTAGCTGCAGAGAATGCCCTCATCCGACGAGGTCCCGGCTCCCGGGGAAGTCTACGAATGCTGGCGACGAATGGCGCCCAGTTTCTGAACTGACACGGCCGCTGAAAACTTCCTCCAGTCCCATCCCGTCGCCACCCGTCCCCAGTAGGACCCGGCGCCTTCCGGATCGTCTTCCCGAGCGCCTGCTCCACCTGCAGAGAAGGCGGCATTGCACGGCGAGCCGCCGGAGAGCTCTCCGAGACCGCCGCGCCACTGAGCCGGGGGGAAGGCACAGAAGAGAGGCAAGACTGCGAGGAGGGAGACTCCAGGCTGCTCGGCACTCCGGCTACAGGTCGACGGCCGCAGGGATGGCCAACGCCTCCGGACCTGGCCGCTAGTGGGATGAAGCGCCGCTGCAGCCGGTGCCTCGGGAGGAGCTGCTAGTTTCGAGCTGGCATAGCTGCTGGAAGGGCGAGCTTGCGCGGCTCTCTCTCCTCTCCGGCCTTTTTTCTTTGGGAGCTGGACGCAAAGTACCCCCCTCCCCCCTCCCCCAGTTACCAGCGTCGGCTGCAGAATCCCTCCCCAGTAGAATCTGAGCTCGCCACCCTCTGAAGCCTCCAGAGTGGAAGTTGCGTTTCCAAGCATGGGCACTGCGATCCAAGGCGGGGGCTAGCCTAGCTCCCTTTCCCGAAGCGACAGAGACCGGCGCGGATTGGAAATATTTGGGGAATTAAGTTTCCAGAGGCGATTCGACGAGTTAAGCCGGCATTGTAGCAAGCGACCGAGAGCGAGAGAGCACGTCAGCAAGTAAGTGCGTTCTGGTGTTAGACTCTTTGAAGGGGTGCCATTGGGGGGTGTGTGTGTGTGTATGTGTTGGCTTCTGGAGCTAAAGCTCTCTTGGGAACTAGAGAGCAGTCACTGAATGAAATGCAGTTCTGCATTTTGGATTGGTCATCTTGCTGTTTAATCCGTCGTTGCCGTGGGCCATGGCATGTATTGAAAGGCTTCTCTTTCAGTGCCCTGGGTACCTTAGCTTTGACTTCAGAAATCGTATCAGGTCCATGTACTCAACTAAGCTAACTGTGTGGCGATGTGCCCGTCCTGTAGTTTTGCTGCCGGCTCCACACACACATTTGAAGTCTCTTATACCCCCTCTCCCCATTCATTCAGGAAGTCTCCGATTTCTGCCCTGCTTGTGTTGCTTTCCCTCATGTGTGTTCCTGAATCATCAGGAGTTGTGATGTCCATGGTTTTAATCTTCTTTCCCTTCTGTCATTACATGCAGCTGCTGTGCCATGCGTGGTTTCATTTCTTTGCCTATTTGGCACTACTCTGCCCTTGGTAGCAAAACTCTATAGACAGAAATGTGCAACACAGCAAAAGCTGTGATTTCCAGTTCCATCTTTCAGCACAGTTAATACGGTCTCTTTCACATCCATCTCTGACAGGAAGGGAAGGAAAGAATGGGGGATCCCACACAAATTTTTAACACATAGCGATTTTCAAATGTGTTTTATGTTTTTTCCTATTGATTTTTTTCCTGTCAGGTTCTCCCTGAGACTGAAGACACAGACTTTTTACATTGCCCTTGGTTTGCATTCTGCTTTAACCTGCAGAGCAAGCACAGTTATACAGATTTATAGTTAATCATGAGATTTGTCTAATAGTTTGATCTGTTCCAGTAAATGCATTAAAACCAGCAATGTGTGCAGCTGTGTTGGTTGTGACAGAGAAGAGGAACTCAAAGACTTTTAGAGTAATAATGTTACATCAAAACTTATATTGTGTAATACTTGTGGGTTGAATCCTGAGGAAAGCTATATGAAGATACATTTGCTAAGTTTGCATTTGCTTTTTCTAATCAAGGTCACTATCCTGTAGATGAAAACTAAATAATAATAGAAGGCGTAACACATCCCATGTTGCTGGATACTTGAACTCTTTCCTAAATTAGACTGCATTAAATATAGGCTGAGTTCAGACTACATGAGAAGCTCCAATTTATCTCCATTAAATTCATATTGGTCAATGCATTTTAATACTTCAGTGTATTCTAATTAATTTATGTGAAGTCCTAGGGAATTTAGATTGGAAGCTTTGTGGGGCAGAGAACTGTTTTTTAAAAAATGGTGCTCTGTAAAAGCACTACACACAGTGCTGCTGCTGTATAAAGACAGCAATAACATACGGCACTGATAATTTTTCAGTTTATAATAAAAGGCAGCAAATAAGTTCCTCTTCAGTTAGGTAATGCAACATTCTCAAGGTTACCTGGGGGGAAACAGTTGATGTATGTCAGCTGTTTGGATGCCTTTCTAGAAGAGAACCAAACTGGTTCATATTACTGACATTCTTAAGAAACAGTAGTGGTTTTAGCCTGGTGGAACAGCAATTTCTACCTGCTGTGACTGACTGCCTGGCTAGCTTTCTTATTAATTAAAGTGAGCAGATTCCTCTGCAGTGAATCAATTGGCAATACAGCTTGTCTCTGTACAATACCTATCGGCTTTTTGTAGTAGTTCCCCATGCAATGGTAGAGGGGCAGTCTTTCACTAAAGAGTATGCACCTGATTGTATAGAACCTGGAATCATGCCCGGAATGCATTACAGTGATCTGTTCCATAAACCTAAAGATTACTCATATCTGGTTAGATGATGATTTTTTATAAAAGAAATTCTGTCTAGATACAACGTAACAAATTTGCTTTCTGTTCTCATGTAGTTCAGCAATTAAATACTGAGCAATTAATAATGGCGGAATCCTATGCTTGCTTATTCATTAGTAAGTTTCACTGTGTTCATTTGGGGCTTACTCCCAAGTAAGTGTGCCTGGGACTCTATGTATGTTTATTTGGAAGTAAGCCCCATGAACACAGTGGAACTTACTTCCCAGTCAATATCCGTAGGATCAGGTTGCACAGCTTTGCTTGCCTAAAGGAGAGGAGGGCAACATACATAATCCAGTGACTGATTGTCTGTTGCGGTGTGCTGTACTGATTGCTGCTCAATAATCTAATGAGATGTTCTCTGGTGAATTACAGCTGGTGTTGTCATTTATCCATTCCATCCCCCCCCCCCCAAGCTCAATGGATTATCCAACTGTTTGGGACAAGAGCTAGTTTTTCACATACTTTGTTAAATCTGTTGTTTCAGAAGTTAAAGGAAAGGTCAGTGTGGGCAAAAAGGAATCAAGAATGTAGCCTGTGTAACAGCTAGCATATGTTCCCTCTCCCCTTCTTAATGGCTTATTATATCAGCTGTATGTATGTATTGTAGGTAATATTTCAAACCTATGGATTTGAAAATTGAGTATTTGACACTTTATTCGTTAGGTGTCATTCTGGTGAGGTCGTCCTGTAATTGTGGGAGGTATCTTGGGTTAGTTTTCAAGCATTTTTACCTCTTGCTTTAACATTGTACTTGGGGGTGGGCAACCCTAGCCAATCTGTGGCTCCCTTTACTTATGAATGCCTTTTTTAGATTAGACTTGAGTTTTATGGACACCATGGAATAGAGCTGATATAGACTTATTCTGCCAATATATACTAGTCCCATGGAATAGATTTTGCAAGAGTTGAAAAATGTTGTACATTTCTTATTTTGCTTAAATCCCCCACATAGAACTGCTAAAACCCCAACCTCACTGATTCCAAAAGTTGTTAAAATAATCTTGTTTGACAAAAAGGCATTTAGGTAAATACAGGACATGAAAAGGTGTTGTAACATATAGGATAATAACTATTAATAAGCCCTGGCTAAAGGTTTTACAAAATGTCTTTAATACATATACAAAACAGGTATTTGAGTATTTGAGATTCTTTAATGAACTATGATGATCTCTTTTCTGTGTATATTTGTGGCATATTTGTTGGGATGTGATTTGGCATGAGTAATACATCAGAATTTAGTTGTCCTGGTTACATTGTTCTAAGGCCTACATCCTAAGTAAATGTTGAGTGGTTGTGTTGGGCAGGTTCCTTATTTTCAGTTTGACTAATGACGTGTTAGATATTTAAAAACGAAAGAGTATGTTGGCTTTGTTGATGCTATAAAAAAGAATCACAGACGGTTCTCCAGAATATACAGTAGGGAATGGGTGGTAAAATAAGCTGCAATATGTCAACACTTTTTTTGAAAAACTTTTACTGTGAAATATGTTCAATCAAATGTAAATCACTGACATTTTTTGTATTCCCCACTGAATAATTACAGTTCTATCCCACTCTTCACCACTCTTCTAGCCCAGCTCAGTGCTCATGGTCCTTGCTCGAAACAATCCTGTAAAATAGATTTGACTGAGAGAAAGAAAGAGAATAACTCAAGGTCACCTTGATGTTTATGAGTGAGGATTTGAACATGAGTTTCCACAGTTCTTGTCCAATACCCTGTCCACTAAACCACATGGATATGTGGTATGTTCCTTGTATTACCTTGTTTTTAATCCAGCTATTGAAAGAGTGATGCAATTACCTGAGTCAAAATACTTTTGAACTGCATTTGCCTTTCTACTCTGTCTTTCTACACAGTGTATGTGTTTAATATGAAGCAAGGAAGATCATTTAAGGATTGATGTGTATAGTACATGGGCAAATTAATCAGAATGGGTTTTAGAAAACATACTCAAATTTGTGTCCTAATGAGCCTTCACAAGCTTGCGTCCACTTCAGAAAATAGATCCAGGTAAAATATCATTATATGGTATGCTAATTTGCTGTTCATCCTTTGTCTTATATTATGGACCGGTAAGTTCCATTTCATTGTGTCTGAGGAAGTGTGCGTATACACGAAATCTCATACCTTGAATAAAACTTTGTTGGTCTTAAAGGTGTCAAACTTTGTTCCACTTAAGAAAAGGCAGCCTAAATAAATCCTTAAAGATCTTAAAGGAACGGGTTTCCAGCTGCTAAAGAACACATGAAAAAGTATTTTATGTACTGGCCTGTATTTCCATTAGTTTAGATGAGATTAAAAAATTGCATCTTCATGCTATTCTGGTTTTGAAATTTATTTTAAAAAACACTGTACTTGTTCTTTGGCATAACTGGGTTGGTTTTTTTTCTTTCTATGCTTCAGTGCCTAGATCAGTGTTAAAATATCATGAAACTCCTTAAAAATGTTTCACAAATCTTATCAAAATTCTTCTCACTTCCCTTTTAAGTTCCTATGGGGTATGTGAAATTCGGTGTCATATATTGGGCAAGGTAGGAGAAACTCAATTTACCTCATAAGAAAGGACTGATATAATTTAGGGATGAGCTACAGGTAATTTACATGAATTTTGAAGCTGGATAAAGACAATAGTCATGGATTTCATTTTACTTCTTATTTGGTACATTTCATCCTTGATTTTCATCTACGTTTTTGTACTTCATGAGTGCTACCAGTTTACTTTTTAAAGTTCATCATAATTATAAAGGTTCTGTAGGTTTCCCTAAATATTTTGAATGGATTTAGCCGTATAGATTTCCCTCCTTGGTAATAAGGTTTAGGTGGGAGATTTGAAATCTGTGGTTTGGGCTTCTACAGAGCAGATATTAGTATAACACCCAGTACTTTTTAATATTTCTATGATATCACTGAACAAAAATTGGGTGCCATAGTATGCTAAGGACATTTGCTATAAGCTCCCAGGTGTGACCATCTCTGCTTTAGGGTAGAGGCTAGATGTGGTAGAAGAAGAAGAAGAGACTGGATTTATACCCCGCCCTTCACTACCCAAAGGTGTCTCAGAGTGGCTTACAAACTCCTTCCCCCCCCTCCCCAAACAGGCACCCTGTGAGGTAGTTGGGGCTGAGAGAACTCTGACACAAACTGCTCTTTCAGGAACAGGTGTGCCAGAGCTCGTGACTGACCCAAGGTCATCCAGCCAGGTGCAAGTGGAGGAGTGGGGAATCAAACCCGGTTCTCCCAGATTAGAGTCCACACACTTAACCACTACACCAAACTGGCTGAGTGGGAATAAGCTGAAACTGAAACTAGACAAGACAAAGGTGGTGATAGTAAGGCTGATGTATTAATAGAGATTGGGACCCACCTATCAGAAGGGCAATCTCTCCTCATGTGAACTTGCGAAGCAGTCAAGTCATCCCATCAGTCTCCTCTATTTGCCCTGTCATGTGGGCAGTTAGAACTGCTACTGATAGGGGTACCAGGTCCCGCTGGCCACTGGCGTGGAATGGAGGGAGTAGGGTTGCTAGATCCAGGTTGGGAAATGCCTGGAGATTTGGGGATGGAGCCTTGGGATGACAGAGACCTTAGTGGGGTACAGTGCCATAGAGTATCCTCCAAAGCATCCATTTTCTGCAGGGGAACTATCACTGTAATATGGAGATGAGCTGTAATTCTGGGGATCTCCAGGTTCTACCTGTCGACCAAGCTGGGACTTTTACTGTGGCAGTGGCTGAACAATGGAATCATCTTCCTGGGGCCATGATGAATGAAGTAAACCGACAACTTTTAGGAAGCTAAGTAAAAATATTCAGGAAAATATATTTGGGGTGGGTTTTTTTTGCAACTTAATGCTATGCTTTTTGCTATGCATTGCTTTTATTCTTGTTGGATTTATTGTTCTGTGCAGTGGTTTTAGTCTTTTGTTATATGTTTCCTTGGACCCTCTTTATGTTGGCAGAATTTAGATATGCAGTAAAGCAGAACACAAGCTATTTAAATACTAAAGAAGGTTTATTAAGAAGTGAACAAACATTGTAAGAAACAGGAGAAAGAGAAGTCTAACTGTCTAACTAACTAGGAGGGACGTCACTAACAAACAAAAGCTCAGCAGGTGCATTGAGCCAATCAGGAGACAGGAATGAGACTATTTGAAAATAGTAGGAAGTCCCTAAACTCACTATGCTATCTAGTTCCCTCTGCTGTCCCCTGCAAGATGTTCTTGTCATTTTCTTTATCTATGCACGACAGACCTTGCATATTCCAACAGTTTGGAGAGGATTAAGGTGGAGTATAAGCATTTTTTTAATACATTTTTTATTCTTTTACTCAAAAGTACAGTCAAATGCCTAGGAAGGGTTGAACTCATACACAGTACATTATAACTTACAAAAAAATATACATTATCATCATTATTGACCAGAGAGATCCCCAGTCATAGCCTCAGTGTGCCTAATGGTTCTAATTTACCAATTGCCTTTCATGTATACTCAGGACTTTGGCGCCCAAATATAAGCATTTTAAATAAGGTTTTTCTCTTGAAAATCACCACTCTTTTTCAACCTGTATATATATTTTATTTTAAATGGCATGAAGCGGTTCCAATGTCCTATGCTAAATTTCAGGATTTTTATGTAACATGGATGTAGTTGTGCCACTGAAACAGGATAATTGTTTAATTTTAAAATAGTGGTAATCATGGTTGCTATTTTTTCCTTTTTCTCATTTGCTATGAGCACCACAACCCTAGAGTTGGATTCGACTGGCTTTCGAGCAAGGGAACCTTTACCTTTTTACTACTGTAATTCTTATTGAATTTCTAGTTTGCAGAGTACTTTATGATCCTCATTGCATTTCATCCTCCCATCCAGTTTAGCTTGTAAGGTAAATCTTACATTCCTATTTTACAGATGGGACATTGAGTCTAAGAGTTAGTTAGTGGCTTGCTCAGCTGTTTGCAATGTCCATGATGAAAATGTGACTTAGAATCCAGTCTCCCACATGTAATCATTAGGTCCCATTGACTGCTGAATGCTTTTGTTTTACAGTACTACAAATAGTGCCTTTTAAAAGGGAATGATATAGAGAGTTTAGAGGGAAGCTTGTTGGGTATTTAGTGCCAGTTGTAATCCTTAAGAAACAGAACTAAATGTTCCTGAGTCTCTCTGCTCACTGAAAGAATAAAAGCACTGACAAGATAAGGTACTACTTTGAGGTTGGCTTCCTATATGCTGCTGAAAGATGCGGTCAAATGGCCAGTCCATACAGTAAGTGGATATCAGCGGATATCATGGATTTAAATGCTTGCACAGTGAAAACATGGTATCCCTCACTTCTGGACAGCAGTGGTCTAGCCATGGGCCACCTCGTTCTGTGCATATGTAGATACTGCCTCAGATTCTACAGATTACTGTAACTCAACAAAGACACATCCTTCTAACCCACCAAAGCATCTCTGTATTTTACCGTTCCCCCTTTTCTTCCTCAGAAGAATCAACACATTTAAAAAGGTGAAACATTAAAAGCCCAAAGGGGAAAAAAATGACAATTCTTTATATGTGGAATTAATTACATATTGAGTGTTCTCAGCTGATGTAGCGTGATGGCAAAATCAGCTAACATCACTTTGGTGGGGGAGACCATTTCTTAGAAATTGAGTCGACAATTATGAAGATGACAACAATGTCATTTGAGTGTTATTTATAAGATCACTAACAAGCCTTAAAGCTTCTTGATCTAAAGTTTCAGCAAGTTTAGCACACTGTAGTTTTATCTGTAGCACTTGTAAGGAACAGCTTGCTAAGCAATGGGCTACAGTGCTAAAGTAATTAGTCAGACATTAATAACAATATATAACACTTGCATACATGGAATAAGAATCGGATATGATATAGTCATGTTCATCATGACTGCATTTATATTGGTCTTTTGCTGCAAGAGGATGCTCCTGTACATGGGAGGAATCCAGATTAATGTAAACACCCAGAAGTTCCAAAATTCTTGCAACTGCATGTTAGTAGAGTGCTTGAGTGTATGGGAATTTATTTGTTTGTTGAAGGCAGCAGCTTTGTTTAGATTCACAGTTTTGGACATAGGACATCTGATGGCTGTCAGACCAGAGGTTTGTAGTGTGCTTACAAGTGTTATTTGATAAATTGTTGTTGCCTTTCTGAAACAGTAGGTATCTAACACCATTGTTAAGCACAGTTCATGACCCGGGCAGGTACAGATTATGTACAGACGTTTATGCTGTAGACATTTTTTCCTGTTAGACCATCTTTTCCTAATTATCCAAGATCAGGGCGTCCATGAAATACTTTTTGGTCACCCTCTGGCCAATGCCATAAAACTCGCTAACAGTCTAGTAGCCAGTGATTGATTGCTAATCCCCAGAAGAAGAAGAAGAAGAACCCAGCTGAGCTCTGAGAAGGAGCAGGAGACAGAGCTGCTAGAGGGGTGAGTGTTTTTTTACTTGCTTTCATCTGAGGGGATTTAGCTGAGGATATTGTGTGGGAGGACTGTGTTTGGGAGTGTGTGGAAGGGATTAGAGTTGTTGCAGAGTCCTGGCTGATTGAGAGAGGGAGAGGAAGGGACATTGTTTGACTGTAATTGAGTGCCTGGGTGAATTTGAATAGCTGCTGCCCCGCCCTTTCCTGGGAGAGGCCTCTATTTAAGGCAGCACCTTGCCAGAGGCACGAGGGTGAGAGCTAAAGGGCTCTTTGCCTGTGGCTCTTAGCCAAGGGACTCTTAGATTAGGGGCTTTGTAAGAAGCCCAGGAAGAGCTAGAAAGCGAAGACACTAGTCTCCCTGTGTTCCCAGTAAGGTAAGTAGACTTCGACAAGGAGAACCACATAAATACAAAGGGTTTTAAAAGGGGGAATATATTTAATTATTTTAAAAGAATTATGAAGCCAGAATGCCAGTAGAGGGTTGGGGGCTATCCAGTGTTTTGCATGGAGTGTCACATGTATGACTGTCTGCCCATTGGACAGAAGTCTTGGGTGTGTGCTTGGTGCAAGGAGCTCCTGGTTCTCAGGGAACGTGTTTGCTCCCTTGAGGCCAAGGTGGCTGACCTGGAGAAGCAGAGACAGTGAGTTAGGTGCACGGAGAAGACTCTCGGGGACTTGTTAGATATGTCCCACTCTGGATCTGGCAGCCATGCTGCTGTCAGGGAGCATGAGGGTCAAGGGGAAACAGGGCACCGTGCTGAGGATAAGGGGAATGTGCCCTCAGAAGGGACCTCTTACTCAGCTGGTGAACGGGTATCCTTTTGCACCAAGGAATCATCCCTGGGCAAGGTGGGAGGGGGGCTCTTGCTAGTTGGTGATTCGATTCTTAGGCAGGTAGACAGCTGGGTGGCGAACCCGCGTACTGACCGTATGGTGACTTGCCTGCCTGGTGCAAAGGTAGCGGACATTACGCGTGTTTTAGATAGGCTGGTAGATAGTGCTGGGGAGGAGCCAGTGGTCGTGGTGCATGTCGGCACCAACGATGTGGGGAAATGCAGTCGTGAGGTCCTGGAGGAGAAATTTAGGCTGCTGGGCAGGAAACTCAAGGCCAGGACCTCCAAGGTAGCCTTCTCAGAAGTGCTACCTGTTCCACGCGCAGGGCCGGAGAGACAGGCACAGATCAGGAGTCTCAATGCGTGGATGAGACGATGGTGTAGGGGGGAAGGGTTCAGGTTTGTTAGGCACTGGGATACTTTTTGGAACAAGAGGGAGCTGTACAGGCGAGACGGTCTCCACTTGTCCCGAGAAGGAACCAGGCTGCTGGCACTTAAAATCAAAAAGGTGGCAGAGCAGCTTTTAAACTGAATATTGGGGGAAAGCCGACAGGAGATGAAAAGTCTCTGGTTCGGGTTGGCTCATCTCAGAGAGATGAGGGGGTACCTGTTGCTTTTCTACAGGGAGGTGGATTGAAATTGTCCACAGAGGCCATGGCTGGTGACATGGACTGCCGGACAACGACTCGAGATAGCAAGAGGAAGGATGCAGGCTTAACTTGTAAGGGAAATTACAGCTGTTTCTATACAAATGCTAGAAGTGTCCGAGGTAAAATCGGGGAGTTGGAGTGCTTGGTGTCGGAGGGAAAAATAGACATTGTGGGTATTTCTGAAACTTGGTGGGATGAGGAAAATCAGTGGGACACAGTGATTCCCGGTTATATATTATATCGGAAGGATAGGGGGGGAAGGGTTGGAGGTGGGGTAGCTCTGTATGTCAGAGAGGGTATAAAGTCTAGAAAGATTGAGAGGCTAAGTGAATTGGATTCGCTTCTGGAAGTTCTATGGGTTGAAATAGGGGGGCCAAAAGGAAACTTAACACTGGGAGTTTGTTATCGCCCACCAGATCAAAAGATAGAGGAGGATTATAAAATGATGAATGCCTTAAAGATAGCAACTAGACAAAAACACTGTGTAATAATAGGTGATTTTAACTACCCACACATTGATTGGGTCAATATGTGTTCTAGCCGGGAAAAAGAGATTGAGTTTCTAGACACTCTAAATGACTGTGCTATGGAGCAGATGGTCACGGAACCTACCAGGGGAGAGGCGATCCTTGATTTGGTCCTAAGTAACACTCAAGACCTGGTGAGAGATGTAAAAGTGATTGCACCGCTTGGAAACAGTGATCATAATGTTGTTGAGTTCATCATTTGTACAAATAGAGAATTGGCCAAAAAGACTCACACAACCATTTTTAACTTTAAAAGGGGTAATTTCTCTGATATGAGGGGACACGTGGGGAGGAAACTGAAAGGAAAAGTAGAAAGGGTCAAAACAATTGGGGAAGCTTGGGATCTATTTAAAACTACGATCCTAGAAGCTCAAAAAATATATATTCCGCAGGTTAGGAAAGGCACAAACAGGTATAGGAAAAAGCCTGCATGGTTAACAAACAGAGTAATGGAGGCTGTAAAAAGTAAAAAGAATTCCTTTAAGCAGTGGAAAGCTAGTCACAGTGAGGCTGATAAAACGGAACACAGGCTATGGCAAATAAAATGCAAGTCTGAGGTCAGGCAGGCAAAAAGGGAATATGAGGAGCATATAGCAAAAAACGTAAAAACCAACAATAAAACTTTCTTCAAATACATTAGAAACAGGAAACCAGCCAGGGAGGCAGTGGGGCCCTTGGACGACCAAGGGGTAAAAGGAGTATTGAAGGATGATAGGGAAATGGCTGAGAAGCTAAATGCATTTTTTGCCTCCGTCTTCACTGTGGAAGATGAGAAGTGCTTGCCCACTCCAGAACCACTGATTTCAGGAGGGGTGTTGAAAGACCTGAGTCAGATTGAGGTGACGAGAGAGGAGGTCCTAAAACTGATAGACAACTTAAAAACTGAAAAATCACCAGGCCCAGATGGCATACATCCGAGAGTTCTGAAAGAACTCAAATGTGAACTTGTAGATCTCCTGACAAAGATATGTAATCTTTCCTTAAAATCTGCCTCCATTCCTGAGGATTGGAAGGTAGCTAATGTCACTCCCATCTTTAAAAAGGGTTCCAGAGGAGATCCGGGAAATTACAGGCCAGTCAGTCTGACGTCGATACCGGGTAAATTGGTGGAAACCATTATTAAGGAAAGAATTAGTAGGCACATAGATGAACAAAACCTATTGAGGCAGACTCAGCACGGTTTCTGTAAGGGAAGATCTTGTCTCACTAACCTGTTAGTGTTCTTTGAGGGGGTGAACAAACATGTGGACAAGGGGGATCCAATAGATATTATTTACCTTGACTTCCAGAAAGCTTTTGATAAAGTTCCTCATCAAAGGCTCCTAAGTAAGCTCAAAAATCATGGGATAGAAGGACAAGTCCTTTTATGGATCAAAAACTGGCTAGTTCATAGAAAACAGAGAGTGAGTGTAGGTGGGCAATTTTCTCAGTGGAGGGTGGTAAGCAGTGGGGTACCGCAGGGATCAGTACTTGGTCCACTGCTTTTTAACTTGTTCATTAATGATTTGGAGATGGGAGTAAGCAGTGAAGTGGCTAAATTTGCGGATGATACAAAGTTGTTCAGGGTGGTGAAAACCAGTGAGGATTGTGAGGCACTCCAAGGGGATCTGTCAAGGATGGGCGAGTGGGCGTCAACATGGCAAATGGGGTTCAATGTGGCCAAGTGCAAGGTGATGCACATTGGAGCCAAAAATCCTAAATATAAATACACATTGATGGGGTCTGAACTGGCAGAGACTGAGCAAGAGAGAGATCTTGGAGTTGTAGTGGATAACTCACTGAAAATGTCGAGACAGTGTGTGACTGCAATAAAGAAGGCCAATGCTATGCTGGGGATTATTAGGAAGGGTATTGAAAACAGATCTTTGTCCATGCTGCAAAGCAGCTATCTGCAGTCCTTAGTTTGGTGTAGTGGTTAAGTCCGCAGACTCTAATCTGGGAGAACCACGTTTGATTCCCCACTCCTCCACTAGTAGCTGCTGGATGACCTTGGGCAAGCCATAGTTCTGCCAGAGGTGTTCTTGAAAAGAGCAGTTTCTGTCAGAGCTCTGCTATGTTCTCCTGTTACTGGGCCTTTTTGATTTGTCCATGCTGCAAAGCAGCTATCTGCAGTCCTTAGTTTGGTGTAGTGGTTAAGTCCGCAGACTCTAATCTGGGAGAACCACGTTTGATTCCCCACTCCTCCACTCGTAGCTGCTGGATGACCTTGGGCAAGCCATAGTTCTGCCAGAGGTGTTCTTGAAAAGAGCAGTTTCTGTCAGAGCTCTCTCAGCCCC
>NW_015169203.1:159481-170910 GCF_001447785.1 Gekko japonicus
CCTATTTATCTACTTGCAATTTCTTGCTTTCGAACTGCTAGGTTGGCAGGAGCTGGAACTAGAGACAGGAGCTCACCCTGTCTTGCGGCACCCGGGTCTTGAACCACTGAACTCCTGACCTTCCACAGCCTGCAGTTCAGCGTCTTAACCACTTGAGCCACCGCAGCTCCATCTTCTTCTTAGCATATGCCTAATTCTTTTAATAGGATTCTTCAATGTATCATTCTTTCATGATTGCACCATATAATATACTAGAATTGGCTGAGGCTGCATTTATTGTGGGCTTCTGTTAATTTCTGAAGCTCCTTTGGGATCTCTAGAGTCTTTTTCTCACAGATTGGCAGAACATCCTCAGTAATGCCAAATAGACACTCAGTAATGCCAGATAGAGACTTTTTTCTGATACATTTTGCATATGAATGAGAACAGAGTGACTGGGAATACCTTCTCTGATCCCAGTGAAGCATAGGGTTGCTAGGTCCTTCCTTCTTGCCAGTGGGGGACTTTGGGGGCATTCCCGGAGGGGGCAGGGACATCCCCAATGCACTGCCGTAACACAGAAGTGGCCTTGTCATACTGGGGACCAGTGCCCCACATACCTAAACTCCCTTCTTGCAAATAGCATTTAAAGGGACCCTTTGAATGCTGTTTGCAAGAAGCAAGTGCTGCGCACACCTGAACTCCAAGAGGCAAATTTGCCACTGGAGTTCAGGCACCTCCCCACCTCACTTAGAAGGGCACTTAAGAGCGGTACCTTCAATACATTTGCAACAATCCTCCTATCTGCTAGTCCAGTCCTGCTGTATACCACCTAGGTCGTGATGCATCTTTCAAAAGCATTCCCATGAGCCTTTGGGAAGCATGCAAATTAATGTCTGTATGTCCAATAGTCCCCACTCCCACTCCAAGTGATTTCTCAGCTACATTTTGGATCCTACCACCAAACTAATATACTTAACTGAAAATTTTGAGGTTTAGATGGAACCTGTTCTTTGGATTATTTTCTAGTAATGCTATCTATTGTATTCATACAAAACTCCATTCAGTCATTTTTTTGGGGGGAAAGCCTTTTGAAAACGTCAGGATTTTTTTAGTCATCTTTGTTATCAAGCTTGGTTACTTTCTAGTTCCTCATACTCAAATAATCTCAGATCCATCATTTATACCTTAATCCTCAAGAAGAACTAGGTTCTTCTGAAATACTGAGCATCACTTGCTCTTCCGTCGTCACTCATAACCTAGTTTCAGGAGAGTTTGGCCAAATGAGAATTGAGTGTGTTTGTCCTAATTAAACGTGTTCTAAAAATTTAGCCTCATTAATCCTCTGCCACAATATCCCATTCTATTGTGTGTTGTCTGTCTTGTTGTCTTTTTTCTTAATAAGGATTGGATTCTGTGGCTAAGTTCTGTTAGTGGTGGCACTTTTCACTTGTATAGGGAGCCTTCCCTTAAGGCAAAAGTCTCTCCCGCTGAAGACCCTGTAGCTTCCAAGGAAAGAGAATGTATCTGTGGGTTCCAACCCCTACGTGTTTTGAGTCTGACTGTTTAATACTGGCATTCATTTTTTAAATGAATGCTCCTTACAGTCTTTTAAAATTGTGTTCTTTCAAAGCTTTCTTTAAAACATTTAGTTGGCTTATATAATTTGCTCATACATTAATGGCACTGTATTTATACAGTTTCTATAGGCTCTCCCTCAAACTCCGCTGACTTCTATTAGGGCATATTTAGAAGCCTTTGTATGACTACAAATATATCTAATGTGCTAAAATCTGTATACAGCATGTACTGAGGCATTAAATAGTTTTAGTCATTTATGGAGTCCCGTTGTAGCCTTCTTTGTAGTTCTTGCTAGTTTGTTGCTGACATTTGTGCACTCTTCCTTTATGATCTGTCACTTATATTGGTGGCTTTGAAGATGAAGTGCCATCCTTCATGTAATGAAAAGTCAGATAATATATTTTGGGACAGATTTGCTGTGGCAGTCCTGTGAGGCCAATATCCAGAGGCTGGAGATAACTTCTCTGGCAGACTTGAGGTCACTGTCAGCTTCAGAGAATTCTCTTGCTAGAAAATCAAGTCTTGTCTGCAGATAAAAATGTTCCTTTATACACGAAGAAAGGATCAATTTACACATTATATCTTACAATAATTCAAGCACTGCACTAGTTTGTATATAGCTTTTTGATACCTACACATCATTTGAGGCTGTATTGTATTTAGGAAGGCTTGTGGTTCTTTGACCACAATACTTTTAAAATTAATTTTGTGACTTTGACTACAGTACTTGCATAATTTTGTGCAGAAAGAGGTCTCATATGAAATATATGAACATATTCTGTATCAGTCCTTATTTGCAAATGCGTTACATTTTTTTACTATGACTCTTTCTGAGGAATGATTGTGAGTTTTAGTGGAGTTATTCTCTAGGCTAAATTTTAAGTATGGAAATGATTTAGAAATGTGCAGAGTTGCTGCTGAAACTTGTATTTCCTAGGCTCTGAATATGAGTTTGAGTGGTTTGGAATGCTGATGTACAACATAAAGGTGAGTGAGCTGTTACAGCCCTGAGTGTTTCCCTGGCTTGGGTATAACAACCAGAAATCTCTTCTCTTTCTCTCCCCAGTCAGATTTACCTTGTGGCAGGTTCTCTTGCTGTGACAGGTACTCTTGCTGAGTGACCAGCCAACCAACAAGCAGCTAGAGCAAGCAGGCTTGTTAGTTGCTTCTCCTTCTTGCTTGCTTTCCCTGCAGTGCCTTGGATGTTGCTTTAGCAGTGATTGAGGTGTGAACCTAGATAAAATAAGTCTCACAGATCCTGAGAAATTCATGCTGGGCATCCTTGGGGTTTCATTTCCCATGGTGTTACTTGGTGTCTTAGGTGCTGCTAAAACAGCATCTGAGGCATTGGGGGAAGAGGGGAGAAGGAAGATCAGTACAAGCAGCTGAGGGACCTGCCCATCCCTCAGCTAGATGCCACCAGACTGCTTGGTGTTAACAACTGCTGCCTAAAAGTGAGTGAGATTGGAGGAGTCTTATGGGGAGGGCCTTGGAATTTTGTGTGACTCAAAAACTCATGGAAAACCAGAGATTTCCCCCCTCCTCCTGAAAGCTGTCCAGTGTGGTAGTGAGCTAAGCTAGAAGGTATTGGATGCAGAAAACGTTCATAGGATCCCTCATCCCCATGAAATTACTGTCCAGTTCTTACCTTCAAGTATGTATTGCTGAGCATTTGCAAGCACAAGAGATACTGGCTATATATGCAGTTCATTGGTGTGAATTAAAAAGGTCAATGGTGCCTTGCCAGGAAGCTTGGCATCCAGGCCTAGTTCATGATTTCTGGTGCAAATACATTAACCTTTTCTATGAACTGTATAACCATTTCAGCAGATTAAAATTTTTCTAAGAAATTAAATAATTTGAAGTTAATCATTCCAGTAAGGGCAGTTAGGAATGAAGACTCTTACGAGCAACTGACTGAACTGAATTGGTGTGATGGAAAATGTTAGTTCATGCAAAGATCAGGACAGGTGATGTGACATCCAGTGTGCATCAAGCTCGATGGTAGCATGTATTCCTAGAGGTCTTTCCTTCCACTTGTTCTTTAGCATTACTGAGTAGGGAACTATCTATCTGGAAGTATGCTTCATCTCGGCTTCACGCATATATTGACTTCTTGTATGAATTTACTTGTAACTTGATCTTGTGAGTGGTTCAATACATGGTCTTCTCATGCGGGAAAGCACATGATGTCGATCTGAATGTATACTGCATTCTTATATACTTATTTATGTTATTTATAGTTTGCCTTTTTCACAGGGACTCAAGGTGGATTACACAGTAAGTCAGTGCAGTCAACAAAATGGGACATTCAGTAAACAGTAGGATTGTCGAAGTCTGGAGCCAACCAGAAAGAACTGAAGCATAGCAGAAGTATTAACATGACTCATTAAGCAGTGTACAAATTACATAATAGGATCCTACTTTCAATAAGCGATAACCAGAAGGATAAACCACAATCTCTAATCATTTATCCAAGTAAGTTTATGAACCATTTTGTACAGTGCAACTCTGTTACCTGTGCAGAAAAGCCCAGCATCATTTCCCCAACCCAGATTTGCTCCACTTCTTTAGAGCAGGATGTGCTTAAGTAGAGCCCAGAATACTTTACATCTGCAAGGAGTGCCCATTTAGAAGCAATTTCCCCAATGCAATGCTTGAACTGGAGCCTCCTTGTTTTTTATGACTACACCAAGCCACCATGGCTGCTATACTTGAAATTTCATAATTGCCTGCAGGCTCAACAGAATTGGAGACCTTGAGTGTAGCTGTTATATGATAAAATCTCAGCAGTAAATGCATGGACATCCCTACCTAGGAAATACCCAGGAATTTACCAGAGACAATTTCCTAAATATATACCATTACCTCTTCCTTTTTATTTAAACATAAATGTCTGAAATACTGATAGTAAAGGTGAAGGTTCCCTTGCTCGAAAGCCAGTCAAGTCCGACTCTAGGGTTGTGCTGCTCATCTCCTTTTCAAAGCCGAAGAGCCAGCGCTGTCCAAAGATGTTTCCGTGGTCATGTGGCCAGCATGACTAGATGCCAAGGCACACGGAACGCTGTTACCTTCCCACCAAAGTGGTACCTATTTATCTACTTGCAATTTCTTGCTTTCGAACTGCTAGGTTGGCAGGAGCTGGAACCAGAGACGGGAGCTCACTCCATCATGCGGCACACTCGGGTCTTGAACTGCTGAACTACTGACCTTCCACAGCCTGCAGTTCAGTGTCTTAACCACTTGAGCCACCGCAGCTCCTGAAATACTGATACTGGAGTCTAAATTTGTTGAACAATATATAACAAAACAGTGAACACTGTTGTGGGGGGTAAAATAATTTCATGCTTTCTAACACAAAGTCTCAAGGCTTCTTAATCTTATATTCAAGTTTTTGCTGAAGGGCTAGAAATACATCATACCATAAATTTAAGAGTAAAATATTAGATTTACAGGTATTTTCAAATGCATCTACTTCAAAACTTGCTGGCTACAACTACTGGTACATGATTTTAAAACCCATAGTGTATTTTGACAGTTTTCTGATAAACCTTTTACAAGGGTTACAACTGAAACACTAATAAAAGTTTAATAATGCTAAATCTTGCCTGAGTACATGTGTTGTTGTTGGGGGATTTTGGCCAGCACTGAAGTACCTATATTTAAAAACAAATGCTCAGTAACTGGCAACTCAAAAATATGTTATATCAAAAATATGCCTTAAAGAAAATTAGATTTTGCATCATGATTATGAGAAAAGGGTAAACACATATATTTTTTTTGGATGAATCCAGCCTGAGAGCATCAGGGAGTTTTCATGCACAGACACGTGTATGCTAGCCTCAAGAGAACAAAAGGGCCACATATATCTGCAGCCAGGGATATATGTATGTTTGCAGACTGCAAACTGCATTAACTTTAATAACATAAATATGAAAATGTATACTGATACTGTGCAGCAGGGAAAATCTTGCTGCATTTCAAGTTAGTGGTAGGATAGACACAAGTGGGTAAAATATCACCTAATGATTCTAAATGTAGGTGTCAGGCAAATGAGGGTGTGTGTGATGAACTGCATTTTTTAAGAGGCTTAGAAGTGAAAGGACTGTGAAGGGTTAATTCTTCACAAAGCCAGAGAGCCTTGAATGACAGGCTGCTCTAATCAATCTGATTGGTTAGCATCAGCTGAGCAGAAAAAAGTCTTGAGAGAGCTGGATGCTGAGGTCAGTCAAGTTCCTGCCTTAACTGAGAAGAGACATATACTGAGAAAGTCTGTAAATAGCATTGACAGAACAAGGGCTTAGTGTTGACAGAATCAGATTTCAACATTGACTGAACACAGATTGAATTCAGCAGTAGCTGAAAGCAGTTTGAACACAGACCTAGAACTGGGGGAGAGTTTGGTAAGGAAGTTTGGGTAGTAGAGAAGACTCCCATTCAGACCAAAGAAAAGGTCTAGAAAGAGAAGATTCCCTACCCAAACTGTAAGCACCCAGACCCCTCCTGCGGAAGGGTAGTTTTATTCAAGGCACCCCTCTTTAATTATTCCCCCCCCCCAATTATATATGTACTGTGAACCCTGGCCTGGAAATGGAGCCAAGATGGATGCTGCAAAGAGGCTAGCCTGAGAAACTATTTTGGGAAGGTGACTCTGGGTCTTGGACTTGCTAACAGGTCTCTCTCCACCTTAAACAGAGATACTTAATCTCATCAATGGGCTTCCCAGGAAACACCCTTCCCTAGTGTGATCTCATCATAAGATCTCATGATACCCAATCATACTTCCTCCTGCCTATTCAGTGGGTTATTGAGATAACCTAATAGCCTCTCCTATCCTGTGCTTGGTCATCAGATAAATCATTATCTAATCAGAAAGGTTAAAGATGAGAAACTTAACATGAACACATAAGCTTCTCCAATGTAGCAAATAGCAGCTCTCCAGGGCCATTTCAGCTCAGGAAAACAATGCAGAGAGAAGGTTTATGCCCTCTTTCTTCATATGCTGTGATGCAGTCTGGATGGAACTCCATTCAACTGGGAATTAAACTTCAACATGAAACTCTCAGCACAAGTCTAGTCCACAGGAGCCAAAGTGGATCTGTAAACAATGTATTGTGTAGTTAGGCCCTTAAACTTCTTCTTCATGATCAGTCACACCACTGAAAGTGTAAGTCTTCTAAACTGACACGGGAAAGGGCTACACCTAAATATCATACCAGGCAGGCTTACTGAAAATGAATGCTGAGGAGACAGGCAAATGAACAACAATGTTTCCTAATCGTATGGGTAATTCATCATCACCAAGAACCAAGTTTAAGTAAAATCACAAAAATAATAGAAAAAAAGAACTCTTCCATACCCATGTGGTATATTTAATTGTTTGTTTATTTATTTTTAAAATTTATATTCCACCCTCACCATGAACTGGCTCCAGGTGGATCACACAATAATTGGCCACTCAGCCACACAAAACATAATATTAAATAATGAATTAAAATATGAAAAGAGCATTTAAAACAATTTGCAACAGTACTGTTGTTGCTGGAATTTGGGTTAGTTTAATCTGGGCCGTGTGGAGATGGTATCTTCAGCAGGGGAATCCGAGTTGCTTTTACTGGACACCCACCACCTCTGTTCCAGAAGTTTGGTCTTTATAATCCAACAGCATCCTCATGTATACATGGAAATAATTTGTGCTTAATTCAGTGGGGCCAACTCTTAAGTGTTCATGTAATTGCAGTGGGAGCAGTAAACTGCTGAGTCTACCTCAAAGGTTCTAAAGAAGAGCTTGGCCAAGGAGGCTGGGACTTGGGCATTAGATCAATAATGTTGCTTTAGCAGTTTTGATATACAGCATCCCTTCAATTAGCTACATGTGTAGGGCGTGTTAGTGCTCATGTGATATGTACAACATGATGTGGATTTACACTGTGCAGGCCAGGTTAGAATTTTACTTTTGGGAGTAAACAGAGGGGGGGGGAAACTTGATCAAATAACTTGAAGGAAGACAGCACAAAACACTAAATATTGACCCTGGCGCACTGATTAAAATATACTTCCCTGGAAAAATCAGTATATATGTTATAAAATAGTGATGTGTGACTGTTTGCTAAGTTAAGGTCTACTCTAAACTTTAGCTTCAGAGCTTCTGTTCTGTTGAGCATATGCTGCTGTTCAGTAAATCTGGCATTATGGCAGTATGAGCCATGATATTTATGCTTCATTATTCCTACTGAATGATGTTGACTGATTTATAGATAATGAAAGGCAGTTGCCTTGTATATTTAACAGACCTCTGCAGATTGCAGATACAGTACTTTTACCAATAAAGCACGTACATAGGACCACCTTGGTGTGAGGAGTGTGTTTCCTAATTAAAGTCATCTGCTAACAACACTGAAATATTCAATATGAATGATAAGAGCATAGGTACTGCTGGGAGGAGATCTTAACTGAATTTTTAGCACCATGTATACTGATGGTGTATTGATAAACTAGACCAGGGGTGTCAAACTCATTTGTTATGTGGGCCGGATCTGACATAAATGAGACCTTGTTGGGCCAGGCCATGTGTGTTATAAAATGTAATGCCAGGTAGCAGAGATATAAACTTTATAAAGGACACAAACACAAAGGTTTTGTTTTTACTTAAAATAAAAACATGCCTAAAACATTAGCACTCTTGCAATATTTTGTTTATTGAACAGTGTCTGATAACTGACACCTCTTTCTCTGAATGATTGCATCAAAATGTCTGTGCTGTTGCAATCTTGAGTATGCTGTTCAGGTGTGCATCTGTAAGCTGCAAACCTACGATGATGCAGCAGCAGCAGAACCGGAAGCAGAAGCAGAAGACAGCCAGTTCCACTGCGGGCCTGATAGAAGCCCTCTGAGGGCTTGATCCGGACCCAGGGTCGCATGTTTGACACCCCTGAATTAGACAATTATGTATTTTTAAATGTGTGTCATAGTAAAAGACAAAGGGATCAGATAGTGGTTCTCAAACTGTATGAAATAGAACCCACTTCTAAACTTGAATTGTTGGGGACCCCTGTTTAACTTGGGTTCCCACTTGCAAAGTCAGTACATTCCCCCTCTCCCCAACATAAAAATGCAAGATTTCTACAGAGTTAACACTGCACAAGCTTATAGCCTCCCCCATTTTTCACATGGTATTTTTAAATATGTATAATTACTTAATAGCATGCCATATTTTGTGGCATTATGCAGAGGCAAACACAAATTTGCCATTGAGCCTCCCGGAGACACCTACCCCCACCTTGTGACTCATCTATGAGAGAGTTGTAAGCTACTTTGAAGTCCTGAGCCACCAACATTGAGTAAGGTACTACTGGTTTGGTAAGGGCTTTTATTTTGGCCTGTTTGGAAGCTAATTTAATGCTATTGTCCAACAGTGCCATTCTAAAGAGTTACACCCTTCCAAGCATATTGTCTTCACTGATTTTAGAAGTGTATAATTCTGCTTAGGATGGCACTATATATATTTTTTTAATTAGTGCTCCTTGATCAATTCTGATGTATGCTAGAATGCTGTTTAATGCTGTTCAGTGCTTATGTGATGTATGATCTCAGCTGTGCAGTAACAGTTCTCTGTTGCTTTTCAGGTTTTAGATGCAAAATGTTGCTTTCTGGTTGATGTTATCGCATCATGCTGGGCTCTTGTACATACTCATGTTTCTTCTCTTGTGACCTTGCATCAGTAATACTTCATTATACCCAGAAAGATCTCGTTGGCATTTGCTTTCCTCTGTGAATGACACCTCTGTTTTGGTGGTGGTCAGCTAGAGTTGTCTCTGAAGAGAGAACTGGCAGCAATTTGTGGTGCATTCCACTGTACTTTTGGTCCTCCGGAATGACAAGGATATTTTCCCCTCCAGCCTGCTTCTTCTATTGTCATCTTATACCCGCTGTTAAATTGCTGTTTTTGTAGGGCTAAAGGTGACTAGCTGTCAGCCGTGCTTTTGCTGCTGCCTCCCTTTTGTATGTCTAGAGCAAACTTCACGTTTTTTGTGGTTTCAATTGAGGAGGAGCTAGTTCTATAACAGAGAATGATTGGAGACAAATAATCATTGCAGTTAAAACACCTTTGATTTGGGTGGGGAAGAGCTATGGAAGGAGACTGATCCCATTGGGGATAGGGGGTTGGTCTGTTCCTGGGAATGACCTCTTTGGAAGTATTCCTATTTTTAGGCAGCCATTGCTTGTCTCCATGTGTCCTAATGTTACAAAGGTAGACCTATTTACTACTTTTAGATTTGGGGAGTTAACATCCTACTGACGTTGCATTTCCCCCCACACGTCTAATGAGAAGTAGTGTCCTCATTTGCTGAGTGATGGAGAACAACTCTCTGACACAGTTTTGTTGCTAAATCTAATGTGGGAAGAATGTCTTAAAAGGGTTGTAAAGTGGCCTCACCATCACCTATGGTTTGTGCTTGTCAGTCAGTTGCCCTGCCCTGCTCCCTGTTCTGTGATTCCCAATATCCAAATAAGTGAAACAGACTTTTCTACACTCAGTTTATACATCCATTTAACAAAAAAGACCTATCTTTCTCCAAATACAGATCAGTTTATCTGACACCATCTTAATAGCTCTATGTAATTCTTGAGGGAACTGGGAATATCAACAGTGTAATAAGTGTTAATATTCAAGATGACTGTGGATCTTGGATTGTTGAGATGAGGAATTTCAGGCTGTTGTTGGCTTTAGGCTGTCTTGTCCAGGGCTGGATCTGATGATCGACTCTTTGGTTTGTAATGCAGTTAAAACATAATTTTTCTCTTTGATAACTAATTGATTCTCCTTCTCTGAATATTCTTTTATCTTATTTAATTAAATGTCTAGTTAACATGGTAAAAAGTTTACAGTGAAATCTGAATTTGCTCCTCATTCTTCTGTATCACTTTTGCTCATGCTTTGGCATCCCCCTCTCCATTTATGTTCTTATCATAAGATTTTGCAATTATTTGAAATGTTTTGGGAGAAAAGTATGTTTTTCATTTTACAAAGCTTGCTTTTGCGAATAAATTGTATATTATTGATTTCCAGACAAGTGCTCTTATGCAAGGGGCAGCAAAGACATAGCCCTTTTAAGGGAAAAAGAAGTTCAAGTGAGATAAAACCTTTAGATGGCTGAGGGAGATAGACGAAAAGATGTGTAGGTAATGGGCATATATAGGTAGGTATATTTAGATTTTAAAGTGAATGAAACTTACTTGGAAAATCACTTGGTACTTGTAGGTGAATTAGTTTTTCAGAAACTTCCCATATCTTCAGCATTTCCAAAACTCTTATGTCAATAGTTTAAATATGTTTCTCATTGATAACTTTTGGAAATACAAACTGTTTAGAAGAAGTCTTCTGTTGGAGCTCGAAGTTTTACATGAATTTGAACAAAAAAGAGTACAGCATATATGGTAATAAAAGTGCAGTGAAAGAACAAATGAATATAATTTTTTCTAGTTAACACTCCTCTAAACACATGCATATCACAGACTTTCCCTCTGTTTGACATCTGGATGGGATTATCAGATATCTAAAGCATCTCTGTGTTGAACAGATTTCTGCATGTGTAATCAAGACACACATAATTGGGCTTAGTATTATATAAAAGCATTTCTGTGGATTCTGGTTTAATACTGAATAAAGTCAATTTAACCTTTACAGAGAGGTCACATTTTGGATGGTTACATGAAGCTCCAGAATATTTTATAGGATACAGAATAGTGAAATAAGAATGGATGAAAAATAGGCTGGTCATCCTTCCTCCATTTTATTCTCACAAGAACCCCGTGGGATAGGCTATATGGAGAAAGTTAGGGGTGACTAGCCCATGTCAACCAGTGAT